>NC_013490.2:10037163-10064850 GCF_000004555.2 Caenorhabditis briggsae | reverse complement strand
CTAAATCTTCACTGTTATGATATTTTTTAAAATTTCTTTTTTTTTTTCTTCTAGAATTCCAACTTTCTAAAATCTTATATTTTAAAAAGAAATTCTGAATAACAATGAAGATTTATCATTTTTCAATTGATTGAATACTTGCTTGCTATTTTTTCAGCTGAAATTTGATTTTTTTTTCAGCCGAATTCTTCCAAAATTCAATTTCTGACATTAAAATATACTTTTTTTCAAAACCGAAGAACTTGGGATTCTGATTTTCTGACGTTATCAGAGGCTGCGAAATGTCTGGCTGCGAAATGTCCGGCTGCGAAATGTCCTTCTGCGAAATGTCTGGCTGCGAAATGTCCGGTTGCGAAATGTCTGGCTGCGAAATGTCCGGCTGCGAAATGTCCGGCTGCGAAATGTCCGGTTGCGAAATGTCCTTCTGCGAAATGTCTGGCTGCGAAATGTCCGGTTGCGAAATGTCTGGCTGCGAAATGTCTGGCTGCGAAATGTCCTTCTGCGAAATGTCTGGCTGCGAAATGTCCGGTTGCGAAATGTCTGGCTGCGAAATGTCCGGCTGCGAAATGTCCGGTTGCGAAATGTCCGGGAGCCGAAATTTGAAGGTCTAGGCCACCGAAATTTGTGGTCATAAGCAATTTTTGGGATGGCCCAGAAATCCAACTGAGGGCCTAGAATTTGGAAAAAATAGGCCATCATGTAGACATCCTGGCTGATGACCTAGAATTCAACATTTTGTATTTCCAGTCGTTCGAGTCCAAAAATGATAGAAATCCAGATGGCCTAGAAATTCGAGCAATTTGGAGTTCTAAGCCACCGAAAATGGGGGCCACGTTCGGGTTGTGGTGGCCTAGAAATCTAAATGTTGGCTTAGGACTCGGAAAAACTAGGCCATCACATACACATCCTGGCTGATGACCTAGAATCTTCAAAAGCTAGGTTGCTTGAGTTTCTAGGCCATTTATATTGTGGCCTAGAAGTACTAAAGTTGGTCTATTTGGGTTTCTAGGCCATCATGTCAAAATCAAGCGACCCGATGCTATTGTGATGGCGTAGGTTTTCGTTTTGGTGGCCTAGAAATCCAAGATAATGTATGATAACTTTGTTGGGAACTTTTAAGTGTTATACTCTGAAATCAAGCTAAAAGTTATCATAACTGGCTATGTTCCTATCAAAATCGATATTGAAACCCTGGAAACACCTGCAAAAAAGCTTAAAATTCATCTGAATCTTCAAAATTCCAGATTCCTCTGCGACCGTTACTACTTGACAAGTCCATCGATGAAACTAGAGATGCACAACGCCGTCGAGAAGGGAAAACCAATATCTATTGTCGCAGTTCCGAGTCATTTGTATCACATGATGTTCGAACTGTTTAAGGTTGGTCTTGGTCTCTTTTTGGATGTTTTCTGCCCGTCCTTACACTCGTGCGCCTTTCAATGACGATTACTATCTCTCTTTTTAGAACACATTGTACCCACGTGCTTTGTCTAGTTTTGATACTAAAAGAAGAGAAAGAGGGAGAGATAGGAGATAGTTGGTTGATAAGGAATTAAATGAATCGGAAAAAGGGAATTGAATCGGGTGTGAAACTATTGGAAGAGGGGTTTCAGTCCAAAGAATTTTTTGCAGAATGCCATGAGAGCAACGGTTGAATATCACGGGGTCGATGATGATTTGCCAGATATCAAAGTCTATGTTGTCAAGGGAAACGAGGATTTGTCGATTAAGGTAATGGAGAAAAAACATGCGCTGAAGGCGCACCAGCCAGCTGTTTGAAGCGCCAGAGGCGCGCCGAACAGGATGTGTAGATTCATATAGAAACGAAGAAAATTTTGAAAAAATATTGGCAAAAAACTCGAATAATCGCTTCTCGTCCATTTCTGGAAACTTCTGGATTCCCGCCGAAACTGAAAACTCTGAAAAACTAGCGACTTATTTTTTATTTGAATTTTGCAGAATTTTTAGACCTTTTTAGGTTTTCTAGCTATTTTCGAAGCTTCTGTCTCGATTTTCCGGTTTTTTGTCTGAATAAGATAGAACAGTTTTCGTGAAGATTACTGTAGATTACTGTAGGAAACCAATTTCTTTTGTAGTTTTTTTGCTATTTAATTAAATATTTGTCTGCATTTCGACGTGAATGGATTTGCAAAAAAAACTACAGAATAGAAGATTTCCTACAGTAATCTACAGCAACCCTCGCGTACATGAACACCATCCGGTCAAATTTCAGACAAAAAATTTGGAGAAATAAAAAAGAACTATCAAAAATAGCTGAAAAACCTAAAAAGGTCTGAAAATATTCGCAAAAATCGAAGAAATTTTATTATTTTTTTTTTCGAAATTTCAGTTTTGGCGGGAGTTCAAAAATATTAGAGAACATTGCATAAGTATCCAGAAATGGACGAGAACGATTTTTCGAAACTCTGCCAATTTTTTAAAACTTTTCCATGTTTTTATCTTGAATTTATATACTTTCTACAGATTTTATTGAAAAATCATCAGCTCAGTAATCTATCCATACTGGCCCAATTTTTAGATCTGTGATCGTGGAGGTGGCGTGTCAAGAACGATTCTGGAGCGTCTCTACAACTACATGTACTCAACAGCTCCACCGCCACCAAGGGATGGAACCCAGGCGCCATTGGTATGGTTTTTTAAAATTTAAATTTAGAAAATTATTGGTAATTCGAGAAAAAAATCTAACTTTCAGAAATGGATCTAACTAGGTTACAACTAAAAAAACTTATTTTCCTGAACGAAAATTTCAAAATTCTAGACCCCCTCTCATATCGGGAATATGAATATTCCATTACAGGCCGGATACGGCTACGGACTCCCACTCTCCCGTCTCTACGCTCGATACTTCCTTGGTGACCTATTCTTGGTTTCCATGGAAGGACACGGAACTGATGCTTGTATTTATTTGAAGGTAAGGCTTTTTTCCCGATTTTCAGATTTTGAAATCGATTTTTGCAGGCTGTGCCAGTTGAAGCCAGTGAGGTCCTGCCTATCTACAGTACTTCATCGCGTCGTAATCTGACAATGGGTCCGCAGGTCGCCGATTGGTCTCATCATGTACCTGGACAGGGAAATCGTCCTGCTCAGTCTTGATAACACCGCTCCGTTTTGTATTTATTATTCTTTTTGTAAAAGTTGTGAATATCTCTCTTTGGCCTCTTCTTTCCTGTTTCCCGCTCTCTCTCCGGTGCCCAAAAAACCCTTCGACGCCTTCCTGTTGTATATAAAATCATTTCTAGCAACACATTTTATTCGTCCTATGTCTAGCTTTTCTGTATTCACATCTGACTTTCTTTTTTGTGTATATAAGTTTTTAGGTGCGATGAGCAACATCACAGAACAACTAAAAATTGGTAGGCATTATTCTTCTTTTTTCTTCTTCTTTTTCTCTGAATTTCACGAGTTCTTCCCCTTTCTTCTTTATGTTTTCTTCCGATTAGAGAATACTCACCACCACCCGCAGAAAAATTTTCGGAATAAATCATTGAAACTCACTTCCTACGAATTTCGGGGGGAAAAGTTTTGAGATGGACTCTCCCTTTTCTTCTCTTTGCATCTTCCACGACGACAAAACAATTTAATTTTCGCGCCGGCCGACTACGACGACGTCTTCTCACATCTGAATGCGTTTGAGCCGTTTGCGCGGAGTTTAATTGAGAAGACGACGTCCCGGAGCATCATTCTTTTTTTACTTTTCGAAAATCTTTGCTTTTTATTTTATTTTTTCCGGTGTAAACAAGAAAAAATAAGCTTTTTTGTTCGAAAAAGCTTGAAGAAAATATTTTTGGCTGAAAAGTTAAAAATTTAGATCTCGCGCCAATTTGAAGGCACGGAAAAGTGGGCGTGGCCTAATAGTCCGCAAAGCGTGTGCACACTTTTCACCTGGAATTTCCTCCATTTTTATTTTCGTATGTTTAGAACTGTATTTTCAGGATTTTTCTTCTGAAAAAGCATAAAAAATCGAAAGTTCAGACATTCATTCATTTTTTAAAAGTTGCATTTTCCTATTCATAATCATCCTTGAGCGAGAGTATCAAATTTCAGCATCCCAAAACGGGCACCACCTGCTTTTTGAAATATTTATTTATTATTTCCTTTTTGCATCAGTTTTTTGCATCAATCCCCCTTCCAGACCTTTTTTCTGCCTCAGAAAGTCCCCAGGGGAGTTCTCCTTTTCCCTTCAGGTCCGTGTTTTCTGTCTGACTTGTCCTTTGGTTTTTTTCTGCTGCCTTGGTGGCCAAAATAGAGAAAACGAAGGGGAAGAAAGAAGAAAATGCTCGAATATCCTTGCATTTTCTTCTTATTTTTTCCTTCAACGGAGGAGCCGTAATGGAAGATGTGCACAGAGCCCCGGCTTTCAGTGTTTGGTTTCTCGTTTTGAATTTTTTGAAGAAAATTTTCGAATTTTTTGGGAGAAGAAAAGATTTGTTAGAGAAACATCCTAGTTTGTGAGAGATTTTGGGTGGTTTTACAGTAATTTGTTTGAAAAAGTACTGAAAATCAGGCCAAATTCAAAAAATCGCTCAAGAGTTTTGTTTTCGAATTCGAAGCGAAAACGTTCAGTTTCCGAGGCGAAGAGCGTTTTGTTCAGAATTTTAGTTTTTATTTTCAAAGCCTTCTAAATATACCTATTTTTGCAGAGTTTTGCATGTGATTTCATAAAAGTTTTCTATAGAAAATTAGCCAAATTTCGAAAAAGTTATTTTTCTGTGTAAAAAGATTGTTTTAGATGACATTTCTCTTGTTTTTTTTTGAAAATTGTCATGTTCTTCACTTGTTTTAGGGGATTCAACTTTCGAAAATTCGAATTCCGCAATCTTGAAAACCACAGATTGAGCATTTTTTTCCCAATATTTTACTCCAGTTCGGCACTCAAATTTTTTGAATTTGGCGCCAAAATGCGGGTGTCCCAGTGGAAGGGAAAGAAGTCGTCTTAGTCGAAGCCTATAATTTGAACGAAAAAACAGAAATTCCAGAGAAAAAATGTAAATATTCGGCCTAGCCTAAGCCTATAGGCTAGCCTACAAATTTTAAAAACATCCAGAAGAAATTCCAGCTGAAAAGGTGAGAATTTCGCCGATTTTCGCGAATTTCGTTTGCTTTTTTGAGTTGGATTTTGTTCAATTTTTTTGTTTTTGTTCAATTCTATAGGCTTAGGCGGAAGCGCCTTGCTTGACCTCAACTGAGACACCTATTTTGGCGCCAAAAAATTTGAAGGTAATCCTAAATTCATACCCATCACACACCAATACGTCATAAGGTCACCACCACCATCTCAAATCTGATGTAATAATTCGAAAAGACACTGAAGAATGGGTCACATTGATCCGTCCGCTCGATTAGACACCGATCTCATAGGCTACAGACCGTTTCTGTCATGGGTACATAGTTCACTTCTCTTCCCTTTTCACCCATAAGACAGTCTATCAAAACAGTCCTTTCCCCTTTTATTTGTGCTTCTTAATTTGCCCCATGAACTTTTTCCAAACACTCCTCGCCTCCGTATTTTCCTCTCCAACTGTCTGCGTCTCTTCTCTATCTTTCCATTTCGCCCTAGGCTAATCCTGCAAGAAACTTTCAAAAGTCGTTCTTCTTTTTTTTTTCTCCAAAAGCCACCTGTTTATTTTTTTCTATTCCGCCTACTCAATAGTCATATCCCATGTCAATCTCCCATGCACTTTTTTCTTCGGTTGCAACCCGAGAATTTGTTCCTTCTTGACAGTTACTCATGTATTCACACAGACTTCGTGCTCTTCTTTTGTTGATTGACAAGCTTTTTAGTGTGTGTTTTCAACTCGTGGTATATTTTTCATCATTCTGGGGTGTTAATGATTAATGGGCATCACGATGATTCGGCTGGTCCACCAATGACATATTTTTTGTCTTGTGTGTGCCCGTAGATTTGTGAGGTTTGGGCCAAAATTCGAATTTTGAAGAATTTTTAAAATCTGAGGTTATCTAAATAAGCCGAACTTTCCGTTCGTGGCCTAAAAGAGTCAACTTGCGAAAGTTTGGCCACCAGCTTTGTTTTTTCCGGAAAACACCGATTTAGAGCTTGAAAAGATTGAAAATTCGAAACTTCGAGAATTCAAAAACAAAAAAAAAGCGAAAATCCAAAATTTGGAAACTCAAACATTCGAAATTCCAAAAATTTGAAAATTTGAAAATTCAAAAATTCGCAATTCGAAAAAGTTCCGAAGGAAATCAAAAAATCCGAAAATTCCAAAAAATTCAGAAATTCGAAAACCCGGAATTTCGAAAATCTTAAAATTCAGAATTTTGAATAATTCGAATTTCCCAAAAAGTCGAATATTTCAAAATACGAGAAAAGAGAATTCAATATATTAAAATTCGCAAATTTGAAAACCCAAAAATTCGGAAGTTCAAATCTTCGAAAATTAGAGGAATTCAAAAAATCGAAAAATTCAAAAACTTAAAAAATCCAAAAATAAAATAAAAACCCAAAATTGTTTTCAAAGTCATAGTCACATGAGAAGGACTGTAGCACTGAAAACTTTCCAATTGGCCCCTCCTCTTCCGAACAAGACACAGTTTTGAGTTCTTCCTCAATATCTAATATTTCGATTCCGTTTAAAAAATTCCCCAATTGGTCTTCTATCTTTAGACTTTCCCGTAATCAGTTGTCCAGTTCACTAATTCGTCACCCAGCTTTTTGAAAAATGTATGGCTTATCACTTATCACTCCCTTTGTTCTTTGGCAAAGAGAGATAGACCCCACGTGACGAGAAAAGTAGACGATTTTAGTGTGTGATATAATGATGATAAGAATGTCACTTCCTAGTTTCTGTGCTTCATGCGATTGTGCTCTTTCTCTACCGATTCTTCTTTTTTAAAATGGCACATTTTTCGAAATAACACATATTTCTTTACCACTGTAAAGTCAATATTGACTCAAAGTGTAGATAGAAACCTATGTTTCATATTTCTCACCACCGACAATCCCCTTCATTTTTTGATTAAATCACTGATTGAATGAACAACCATTCCTCCCGGCAATCATGTGAATTTTATCTCATCACTACTGTTTCCGTTTGTTTGAATGAAACATCATTAGATAGAAAAAGTCAACAAAAACACATTTTCTGTGTGTCAATTTCGAAAGTTTCATCGAACAAAAATTTTTTGAGACTTCCAGATTTTTTGTTTTGTCACCCAAAGAAGTCACAAGCTGCTCTGTTCTCCTTGGGGTCAGCTGCTCTGGCAGATAACTTTTTTATGTTGCTGCTTTTTTGTCTTTTTGGAGAAAAAGTTCCGTGTCAATCTGTGAGGGTGTGACACCCCGAGATCTATGAAATCTCAAATTTCGAACAGATCAGTTGGAAATGTTTTTTGTGGAAAATTATCAGTAAAGATAAGAAAAAACATGTTGTTGGTGATGATTGAAGCTTGAATCCAAGAGAAGAAGTTGCAATTTTTCAATGTTTCGGAAAAACAGGTGCGAAATTCCTAAATATTTTAAAATAACTTTGAAAATATATAGTTTCAGTTTTGTGATTTTTCCTTAAATTCTCAACTTCCTGAGTTTCGCCTCTAAATTTCTTCAAATATGAACAAGATTTTCAAGGTGCTTTAGTAACAAAATTACGAAAATTCGGACCATTTTCAGAATGAAATTCCTACCGGAATATTCCGAATTTTCTCCAAATTAGAACTTTTTTTTGGACTACAGTATTTCAAAGGCGCATGCGAATGATTTCCTTGTGGACCTCAAGCGGAAATTTCGAAATTATTTTTTTTCGCTTTTTCGAAATTTGTTTACCAATTTTTTTTTCATTTTTTGGCACTGTTCTGGTGAACAGTGGGATTTCTGCTATGAAATTTGAGTTTAAAAAAATTCCGAATTTTCGAAATTTTGATATTCTGAACATTTTGGAAAATTAAAATCGGATTTTTTCCGAAATTTTGAAAAAAATCAGTTTTGAAAAAATCCGAAATTTTCAAATTCTGACAATTTCGAAAATTTTAAAATCGGAACTTTTTGAAATTTCGAAATTTTGGAAATTGGAAAGTGAAAAAATTTGAAAGAAATTTTAAAAATGGAAATATTCTGGAATTCCGAGGTTTTCAATCGGGAAATTTCGTATTTTCAAAATTGGATTTTTCGAAATTTCAAAAATCGACATTTCCGTAAGGTCCTTCCGAGCCCTGCAATGCTAGTCGTTCTGAATTTTTGCTAGAATTCTCAATTTCGCAATTTTTTTCCAAAAATGAGCAATATTCCTCATTCAACCTATCCAAATTACATCATTTTCCCGAACTTCCGAACTTTTAATTTGTATTTCACCTATTTTTTTTTCATTCTTTCACCTATACCGTCTCCACCCCATCATTTCATCTCCTTCTCCAATTTCATCTCAAAAAATGTAGTGAGACTACACTCAAAGAAGAACACAAAAAAATTCCCAAGATATTTTTCAGTCACTCTTTTTACCCGATCCTCATCCTACTATCCTTCACATTTTTTTCTTCTTCTTCTTCTGTTACACTGATATATCTGATCAAGAGAAGGAAACATCCCTCAAGTTTTTTTTTCCCACGTGGGATTGTCTGATGGGGGTAAAAACCGGATAGGATAAAAATGCATAATAATGTGTCTCGAAAGGGAAAGTACACTTGTCAAAAAAAGTTGCCAAAAAATGATATCCAAAAAGATGAAAAGTCATCCTTCTCTTCATAAATTATAACGAGTTCCTTCTGGCACCTTCTCTTCTCCCGGCTTTTCTAACCATCTGCGTCTCTCCCATAGATCGTGCTCTCTCATTCGTGGCATAATAATGATCTGTTCTGTGACCCGGGAAACCCCATTTAAAGAACAAGCAAACAGTTTTTGTTTCTTATCGTTGGCTAGATAGTTGTTATGTTTTTGCTGGTCAAATGTCCTCCTCTCTTCCCCTCGCCATCACGTCATTCCTAGGCACCAAAGAAAGTTGTTTTATGTCACACCTTTCTCTGTTTGTGTGATGTTGACCTAACATTTAAGATTCATGACCTCTTGGTGTTCCATATTTTTGAAAAAGTAACGTTTTTATGATCACCCACTAAGATACACTAGACTGCTGAAAGTGTAGCATACTTTAATATTTTGTGACGACGGAGGAGAGATTTGAAAATTCCTCGTTATTTATGCTCAATTTTCCTTTTTCCGGAAAAAATTTTGCATTTTTGCGTTTTTTCTCGCAGGACTGAACTTTGAAAATACATAAATATGGTTTTTCGACTGGTAGAATTCAATTTTTTTTTTGAAAAAAATTCAAGTTACTGTAGTTAATCGTGGTGAGATCAACTTTCTCATTCAACGTTTTTACCGTAAAGCCTGTATTAGAAGAACCGGCACTTCTATCCCGGAGTGCCCTTCTATTAGAGGGGCCCTTCAATTACAGCGGGTCCTTCTATTTTTCCAAAATACTATTTTTACTATTTTTATTACCCCCTGCTATTTTTACTCTACTATTTTTCCAAGCCCTTCCCAGAGGGCCCTTTCATTAGAGGGTTCTAATACAGGTTTTACGGTATGACGGCGCGATTTTTCACTCCCAAAATTTGAATTTCTGCACTTTTTTGCAAAACTTGACTTGTAGAAAACAATATTATAATACAAATTTGCACACTTTTGCATTTTAAGCACTCGACATTTCTATCTCAACTCTTTTCAAAATTTCCGATTTTTTTTTTACAATTTGACCTCTTTCTTCCTCTCTCTGCTTTTCGCGTTTTTCACGTGCCCGTTTTTCGCAACCGTTTCTTGGCACCGAGTTGTCCTAATTTCCCACCAACCACCTCTCTTGTTGCAGTTCCCTCCACAGAAGCGAATGCGGTTATCATCTCGATGAATTTCCTCTATTCAATATTTGCACCCATCATTTTTCTTGTCACATTCCTTTATAACCATGTAAGTTTTCAATTTTCACAGGACGAGGATTTGTAAGATCGTTTTCTCAGGTTCTCCTCATTTTATTCACCGTTTGCATAATTGGAGCCGTCGCGTTCTTCGTCTCCTACTATCTTTTCGCCTACTCCAACACACCATCATCGGCGTCGTCGAGTGCCGCCACGTCAGCTAGAAACTCCCCGAATAGTGAGTTAGCTTATGAAGCTGCCCTATATCACAGAAGAGTACGGTATTAAAATAAGGTACTCTGAGTACCTTATTTTAAAACCTCGGAAAAATTTAAAAAAAGATTACGAAGTTCCTAAGTTTCAGAAGAACGTAAAAAGAAAGTGCCGACGATTCTGGAGACAGACAACGAGGATGATGAGACACGTGTCGATGGACTTCCGAGAACGGGTACACCCACTAAATCACTTCCACTGGAACCGCCGACTTCACTTCCACTCAACACTATGCCTACTTCAATCAGCGGATCCAATTTGGCGGGTTCACGACGGATGAGAAAACGAGATTGGGCCAAGAAGATTTATAAGAGTTTAGTGGTGAGAACTTCGAAGTTTGTCGTCTTCTAAACATCTCAAATTCCAGCAAGATTCTCCTGGCCGAACACCCACGGACGATTCATCCGACGAAGACAACGGAAATCTTGTGATGGGTGGCGCATCACTCCCTCGACGTCGTTCGAAACAAGGCTCCAAATCTGGAAGACGTCATTCTACAGCATTTCAGATGGCCAAGGACCTCCTCCGTCGTGGAAGTCGTGTGTACTTCCGACAGAATCAGGAGAACAACAAAGACACCCGTCTTCGTCCTCCACAAGAATTCTTTGAACCTACAGATCTTCCAGAGATCCCACAGAATCTTCAACCCGAGATATTCTATATTCTTCATAATTTGAAGATGCTCGAGTTGCCATCGGAATGGAAGTTGGATCCACGAGAGATTGAGGTTCGGTCTTTCCAAGCTGGAGAGTACATTGTGAAGCCTGGAGAATCAGATGACGCGATTTACGTTGCGATTGATGGAGAATTGACTGTTCACATTCGGGTATGTCTAACTTTGAATTTTCTGAAAATTGGAATTCCCATATTTTCAGCACATGGAAGGCAAAGAGTATCTGGTTAAACGAATTCCAGCCGGAGGAAGTTTCTTTCACTCCTCTCAATGCTCGATATTCTCATGGATTTCCCGTCCATCTTCCGTACAGTAGCCCTAAAAGCCGCCGAACCATGCCGCGTCGCCAAATTCCCGATCACTTCGTTCCGCGAGTCGTACCACAAGAATCCAGAAGCATGGATCCGTCCGATTCAAATTGTCATTACTCGATTGCTTCATGTCACACTAACCACACTGCATCAGTATATGGGACTGAGCAGCGAGTTGATGAGAAGAGTAAGCAGAATTTATCATTTTCATAGAAAAAAAAGGAGTTTTTAGAGAAGAGACGACGACAGGGTGCGCAATGGCAGCAGCACATCGAAACTCCATTTGACGTTGTCGCTGAAAAAGAAAGAGAAACCATTCAATATCAATGATAGTGAGTTTCATAGGCCATGCTCAAATTGGTTCGAAAGTTTTTTTCTAAAATCATTCAAAACGTTTTTTAGAGTTCCAAAATATTTATTGTGAAGCGAGATATGCCTATTTCAGTTTGGTAGCCTAGGAACCCAAAACTAGGCCATATTTTCACAGAAATGTGACATTATCATAACTTCTTTCAAAAGCAAGATTTTCGAAATCTGAAAATTGATTCATAATTCTCGTATAATGTTCCTTAGCACGATGAACACTGTGACCTAGTTTTTCTCTGGTTTTGAATTTCTGAATGTTCTTCAACACCATGCACACAATAGCCTAACTTTCGAGAGATTCGGATTTCTAGGTCATCTGAATAAACTTCTATTTCAAAATAAAAATCATTTCCAGGCGAAGAAGATCAGCTCACAACTGCCAGAAAATGGATGGCCGAAGCGTTTGGACTCGTTGCAGACGACGCTATCTCAGAACAAATCGGCAACAAGATTCATCTGGAGAGCTATGACGCCGGTCACGTCATCATTGAGCAAGGAGCAGAGGAAGAGGTTCTGATGATGGTGCTCCATGGAAATTTGATTCTTGCTCAGGTTAGTTTCCCCCTGGGATCACTTCCCCAAACCCAAAATCTCGTTTAGTCCGGTTCGCAGTACTTTGCAGAGCTGGAGAGGGTGAGTAAGGGTGATACGATTTGATAAGTTTCCGAGTGTCCTACACTAACTCATTTCGATTCTTTATCTAACACTGTCAATACTAATTTTTCAGGAATCTCTGTTCGATGAGGAGAATAATGAGGAAGACGAGAGTGCAGTGATTCGAGTCACAGCTCGGGAACTCGTCGGTGGCCTTCAGATTCTGACGAATGAACCATCGTTCTATACAATTCGTGCAGCGGTGCCAACTAAAGTGGCCATCATGAAGAAGAAGGATTTCTCGACGTTCTTAGAAGCACATCCTGAGATCTACCTTCCAGTAGCTCACTCTGTTCTACGTCGACTCTCTCCATTCCTTCGTGGAGTCGATTTTGCATTGGATTGGGTCCTCGTCGATTCGGGACACGCTTGCTATCGTGCTGGAGACATGGCTGACTCCCTATTCGTCGTTCTCAGTGGACGACTTCGTTCCGTTGAGAAGAAGACAGTTGTAGAAGAATTCGGTCGTGGAGATGTGCTCGGAATGATGGAGGTGCTCACCAAAAAGCCACGTGCAACTACAGTACTTGCTGTTCGTTTCTCTCAACTTGCTCGAGTGCCAGAAGGACTTTTGAACTTTATCAAAATGCAATACCCACAAGTCGGATTCCGTTTGGTTCAGCTTCTTGGTCAGTACTACAGTCAAACGAATCGCCGGGCTCAGTTTGCTGCTCCAACTGTCATAAGAACCAATGAAATGGGCGCTACCGATCCAATGAGTCACATCAAGAATCTTCATACCATCGCTGTGGTCCCAGCATCTCCAGATGTTCCATTGGTGCCTTTCACATGTGAACTCTATCATGCTCTATCCTCCAATCTTCGTGTTCTTCGTCTCAGCAGTCAGAAAGTGGCTGCCTGTTTAGATCCGAGTGTTTTGGAGAAGTAAGTGCTAATTTTTATTATTATCCCAGTTGAATATTTGACCTTTTTCAGACAAGCTGACTTCCGTCTGATGCATTGGCTGAACGTTCAGGAAGACACGTATCCACTGGTGATCTATGAATGCGACTTCACTCCGACCAATTGGACGAGACGGTGTCTTCGACAGGCTGATGCGATTTTAGTCGTTGCCATTGGTGGAAAACATCCGGAGAAACAGACACTGATGAAGGACTTGATGAGTATGAATCAGGATGGAGTTCGTACTAACAAGGAACTGATTCTACTGTGGCCAGAGAGCACGAAGACCCCATCTGGAACGATTGAATGGCTCAAGAACAGCTATTTCTCTGGTCATCACCATATCCGTGCACCGAAGAGAATGCTCCAGTGGAATAGAAAAGTTCGAAAACAGAGCCGAATTGATCTGATGACACCGTCCAACGTGGAGCATGAAGTTATCGAGTACTACGAGAAGAATGTATTCTGGACAACTGATAGAAGATCTGACTTCTCGAGACTTGCACGAATTCTGACTGGAAATGCCATCGGATTGGTTCTTGGTGGTGGTGGAGCTAGAGGAGCAGCACATGTTGGAGTTCTCCGAGCACTTAGAGAGGAGGGAATCCCAGTGGATATCGTTGGAGGAACATCAATCGGATCGTTGATCGGAGGACTTTATGCTGAATCTCCAGATGATCAAATTGTGGAACAACGGGCTGCGTCTTGGTTCAGTGTGATGTCTTCGTTGTGGAGAAAACTTCTTGATTTAACTTATGCTCATAGTGCTATGTTCACCGGTGCTCAATTCAACTACACAATCAAGGACCTGTTCGAAGAACGTCTTATCGAGGATCTCTGGATTTCTTACTTCTGTATCTCCACTGACATCAGCACTTCGGAAATGCGAGTTCATCGATCTGGACCACTCTGGGCTTACTGTCGTGCGTCTATGTCATTGGCTGGATACCTTCCACCACTCTGTGATCCACAAGATGGCCACCTCCTTCTGGATGGTGGATATGTCAACAACGTGCCAGCTGATGTGATGAGAAATTTGGGAGCCCGTTGTGTGATCGCTTGTGACGTTGGATCGATAGAAGAGACCAATTTGTACGACTATGGAGACTCGTTGAGCGGAATCTGGGTGCTTCTGAAACGTCTGAATCCGTTCGGAGAGCCAGTACGAATTCTGAATATGGAAGAGATCCAGAGCCGACTCGCCTACGTATCCTGTGTTCGACAGTTGGAGGTTGTCAAGAAAGCGTCGTACTGTAGATATCTGAGACCTCCAATAGAGCCATTCAAAACACTGGATTTCCCGAAGTTCAATGAGATTATGGTAAGTTCTACATGAATTTGAGCTTGAATATAATAATTTGATTTTCCAGGCCCTCGGACTGAAATATGGACGTGAAGCGGTGCACGAACTGATCACAAACGATCGTGCTGGTATTCTTGGAGACGAGAAGGAGGCCAGAAAGTTCAAACGACAACAAAGTCGTCGTGAGAAGCCAGATGTGTCTCGTGCGGTTTCATTCACCGATCTCGCTGCTGCAATGTCCAAAATTCCGGTGATGCGACCGACGTTGCGACACTCGATGAGTCTGAATCCGTCTGCAACTTCTGGTCCGGTCGGAAGAGCTGGTGATCATTTCCTGTTGGATGATGATTTGTTCAATGGTGAGTTTTTTTTTTAATTCATGCCTGTAATTCTCAAAACTGCTCGTTTTTTTCTATTTTGCTCTTTCATGTTCCCCCAATCTATGCATTTTTCTTCCAGAAAGCGACTTCTACGAGGAAGAGGAATCATCGCAATCCGAAACTGGCAACGACTCGTTCTCTGAAGACGACGATCTTGTCATTGGCCCACCGAGCAATTCATCGTCATCTGGTGGATCCGGCGGAAGTGGATCCAACGATCCTAGCCGTGTAGTCACTCCACGCCCACCACCATCTTCCTGAATCAGGAACCCTCTCATAGCAAATTCTTTCATTGAAGATCTCTCATTTGTAAATTTATAAATATAGATAGATTCGTTTATTCCATGTGCCTAATTCATTGTTGAATATTCTCCTTCTTTCTTCCGTGTGTCAAAAGCCCCTTTATTTTTCATCCGCCCCACCCACCGCCACTGATTACCGCATTACGGGAATTGATTATTGCTCGTTCTCTCTTTGAAAAACAAACCCGATTGTCTCTTTTTTCTAGAAACTAGAAGCACTTTATTTTTGTCATCAGGAAATGTTTCGAATATAAAGTTTTTGTCTTGTCTTTTGACTCAAATTTTTTGAGTTAGAGAGAAAAAGAAAATTGGCAAAAATAACACAGTTTATTGAAATCGAATCGGGAATGAAATGATCAGAAGAAGGAGAAGGGAAGAGAAATTGAGAGAGATCGGAAAAAGTAAAAAAGAAGAATCGTTGTATGAGTTGGGGATTTGTAAAGTGCGCTCTATTGAGAAGGCGCAAAGTGAGGAAAAATAGTGTGGGAAATGAGGAGATTCAGACAACGAGAATAAAGGATTTCATTGGGGCGCACTTTTCATGGTGTTTTTTCCGGAACGTATTTTTGAATGAATGTTTTCCCGCGGTTTTTTCGATGGAATTCAGGCACAAAACTGTAAGGATTGGCAGTTCAATTTGAAGTTTTCGCGTCGAGACCAGCGCCTCTTTGAAAAACTAGCATTCGAGCGCATTTAAGTGATGTTCCGAAAAAAACGCAATTTCCTGGAAAAAGTGAACAGAGCCTAAATTTCAAGCTGAGCACGGTTTTCCTTACGCAATTGCACAAAAAAATGTGTGGCAAAACCGTGTGCAGCTTGCTAATTAGGCTCCGCCCACTTTTCCCGATAAATTATCGGGTTGTTTATCGGGTTGTCTCAGTGGAGTGCGTTCGCAGTTGACCAATATTCATTATTTCTTCTCATCGTCGCACATTTTCTTTGCAGTATTCAATCTTCTGCAGACACTTTTTGCCAAATGGTATTCTTCTTGTAATGGGCAGAATGTTCTACAGTGTTGAACTCCGCCGATGATTGTTTAATTGGTGTCTCTTGCTTTGGTGCAAATTGGGCACGAGAGAATCAATGTGCACTTGTTTCTGTGATGTTTTGAACACTCCATGCAAGAGTTTTGGTCTTTTATCATTTGTCTTCTATCGTCGACGCTTATCACTTTATCACACTCGTAGGAATGATGATCGCGTTTGTGGCAGAATGGACAGATTTTATTGAATGGAGGTGTCTCTTTTGGTCCCATCCAATTGGAAATTTGTTTCGAACGGTCATAATAGATTTTGTAAAGTTCATCCAATTTCACTGGTAGATCTCCTTGAAGCAGTTTGATGAAGTATCCATCTGGAATATGGGGTTTGATGTAAGCCAAAGCTTTGGATTCCTCCATTCGTAATCTTTTTGGTTCCGATGGAGTCTCTTCAACAGAACTCGATGAACGTTTTCCAGAAGATAGGATTGGAGAAGGGGTTCCAGATGGAGAACCAAGAATCAATGGAAGTTTCACTTTTGAATGAGTTTGCTGAGAGGTCCTGTTAACATCTTTCCAAACTTGACGAATCCATTCATAACTATGGGCAGAAGCTTTTGCGATTGTCTCAAGTGGTTCTAGTTTAGCGGTGATGGTCTCGTTGATCTCTTTGATTTCATTTATCTTGATCAGAACTTCTGCTTCTTTTTCAACTGGATGATTAATTACTGCCACCGGTGTCTCTTCCTTTTCCTTCTGTGTATTTTCCAGAAGCTGGGTTAGCATTCCTTTGATATCAGTGACGTCTTTCTTCATTTGATGCATTTCTTTATACATATAGCTGAATTTTCCATCTAGCTCTCGAAGCTTATCCCATTCCAGATAATTCAAAATTTCGATTTTATGGATTCGATCCTCTTCAATTCCTGGTTGAATCATTCGCGCGCTACTGAAAATTTCTTCTTGGATCGCAATTTTTCTGGCGGAGAATGCATCGGTGGCATTAGCCAATTGGATCAATTTTCGAGTTTTTTCGTCTAATCCATTCATGAAAACTGCTTGAAGGTAGGAGTCTGTACTTTTATCGATTGGTTTCTCGTTCACGATTTCCACCAAATGACGGCATCTATCAAAGAACTTGCTGACATCTTCTGATCCTTGTTTGATTGTAGCCAGACGATGCTGCGCTTCGGTTTTGTCCATTTTTCCACCGGAATCCGATTCCGGAGTGTAGCTGGATGACGAATCGTTCATGTTGAGCTGAAAATTGGGAGTTCGTATGGAGACATAAAAACTTTGAGCTGATTTATATCGATTCCTGTAATTGGTATAGAAAAGTGGTCAACTGATAAAATGTTTTTCTTATTATGATAAACATTTTGTTAGTTGATTACTTTTTGATACCTTTTACAGTATACAAGATAAATTGGGTCAAACGAGGCACCTATTTCGGATTCACGCCTGGAAGAGGTGCAAACTTTGCTCAATTATCTCGGTTAATGGTTAACTAAAATTTTTTGTAATATTATGACAAACATTTTATCAGTTGACTACTTTCTGATATTTATCACAGAAAACGAGATAAATTGGGTTAAAGGTGGCACCTTTCTCTTAAGCGCCATTTGTCCTTGTCCGGATTCACTCCTACAAGGGGTGCCAACTTTGAGCTCATTTATCTCGTTTCTTGAGAAAGGTATAAAAAAGTAATCAAGTAACAAAATGTTTCTGATAATATGATAAACACTTTATCAGCTGACTACTTTTTGATATCTCTCACAGAAAATGAGATATATCCGCTCAAAGATCAAAGTTAGGATTTTCTATTAGAGTGGTTACGGTATTTTGATTGCTCACCGAGGAGTGTAACTTTAGGTGTATTACGAATGTTATGGTTTTGATATGATATTTTTTACTTTACTACTTTAGGGACACATTTTTGGGGGCAATCCGATTCTGCGGGAATTGAAAAATGAATGTTTTATCTCACCTCAAAAACCCATGGCTGATGAGACAAATTGTTAAACATTTGAGTGAAAAAAGTGTCAAATAATTTTTAATGTCACTATCTTTTCTATTGACGTCATAAGATGATTACAGTTTTATTCTCCCGGATCTAACTGATAAGAATCTGTTTTAAATAAGCCGTCCCAGAGACAATGTCAAAACCAAAAATCGAATTCAATTGCTTGCCCAAATTGGAGTCTAAAATAGAACCGAATAAAAACGACCTGAAAAGAGCTAAAATGCCTAATTATACTGACTAGTTAATGCTAAATTGTCTAATTATGCTAATTTAAACAATTATCTTTGACCTCAAGTCAAAAGAGAACTAATTAATAGAAGGGATAATTAATACCAAAAGAATATCTCACCTCAATCAACAAATATGAAGACTAGAAAATCAGAAATCAGAATGACGAATGAAGAAGACTTGTGGTCAATCGTGATTCTATTTTATTTCTTCTACCGATAAAAGTGATAAAATGTCAGACTTTGCACACCACCACCGGAGAGCATATAGAGAGCTTGCCGACACACGAAGGGGAAGAAAAAAGAGATAAGAGAATGATGATCGTTGTAAAAAAGAGAGGTGGTACGTACCAAGGGGACATTGAGCACATTCTACGTTGAGCATGAAGTTAAGACTTTTTATTTGAGAAGAACCGATCATCGATCGATTCAAAGAAGACATGTTTCGAGAGATATCAAACCTGCTGGACTAGATTCAATGGAACCAGTTATCGTAAACGCTCTATATTTAATTCAGAAAAATTATAAATCATTGAGAAAGTTAGATACGAAACTACCATATTTGCTCTAATAGAAGCTCTCTCTATTTTGAGCTCAATTATCTCGGTTCCTTCAAAAGTTTGTCAACTGGTAAAATGTTTTTCGTGAAGTTACCAACGTTTTATCAGTTGACAAATTCTTGTTATCTTTCATAGGAACCGAGATAATTGGATTTTTAAAAAAGAAATTAACGACTTCAAACTGGGAAAATTAGAAAATTTGTAGCATTCTGCTCTTCATTTTTTAGTTCGGAAATGTGTCAAAGTAAAGCGAAATGTGTGTTTTCTAGAACTTTGGTGGTGCCCAAATTCTAGATTCCGGATCTTGGTTCCCGCATTCCGCGCTTGTTTTTGTTCCGTTTTTTTTATTTCGTATTCCGAATTTAGAGAAGTTAATTTATTCCTGATTCCGAGAAAATGGTTTTCTTCATGATTCCGGATTCCATTTCTCGAAAAAAAGATTCCGGACATCTCTGGTGGGTTTTATTGACTTGACTCAACTTTTTTGTAGTATAGTTGTACTCATCGTTAAAATGTTCTTCAATGTTAATTTCTCAGATTCTTCGAAGGTTTCGGCATTGGCGTTTCTGGTTCGCCGGAATTCAGTTCCAAACGACCAGATTGTTCTAGAGCACCCTATCAGCGGCTCTAGAGCTTTCATTGCGTTCTTCAGCTTGTATGAATGAGTTCTAAGTGTTGCTTGGAATTGTCAATTGGTATCATATAGACCAGGTTTCTTGGCTCTGGTTTTGATAGGTATTTTCACTGTGTAATACATTTTTTTCGAATTCTTTGGTCCCCCATCCATCGGAGCAATCGTCCGGTCATCTTGCGTATTTTATCAGATATTTTGTATTTTACCTGATATTTTGGTCTGGCTGACTGATTGGGTTTTTTGGTTGAAGACGGTTGTGAAGCGCCTTTCATCTTTTTTTACCTGAAAAAAAAAGAAATAAGTTTAAACATTGAAACAGAAAAAAATGGAAATGACGACTAACGAATATGTGAAACTACTGTTCTTCTATCCAGTTTTTCTTCGACATTTTGATGAAAGAAATTCGGGAAACTCAATAAGAAAACTGGTTTTTTTCAATCGATGTTGCGATCCTGAGTACGGAAAAGGGCATTTGACCTTCTACGGGTGATTGATATTTTTCGGAACTGTACGTCGATCATTTGATAGAGTGGCAACCAAGACTGTACTAGAATGTGTACTAATAGAATGTGTGAGGGTTTGAAGAACTCAAAAGGGAAAACAATACATGGCACAAAAAGATCAACATATGCGTCGACGGAATCAAAGCAACAAGGGATAGATGTGCCCTCCAATCAATACATAAGCGACGAAAAACATGCACAGACACACAGACACACACACACACACACACACACATGAATGCTAATCTCCTCCCCCATTACGTGTTTCTGAATGACCCGGAGAAGTTGCGAAAAAAAATAAGGGAAAGGAAATGTCTTTTCGGGGTGTGTGATATAAGAGCACAAAGTTCACCAAAGAGCCATACACCGAGAGAGCCTGTAGGGAAAGGTCAAGGTGGAGGAGGACCAGAAGAGTGTAACAGACGAAAGCATGGATGAGAAGAGAGGGAAGAAGAAACATCTGCAATGATTGATACATTTTATGGTTCATCGATTGAGCAAAGTTCGGAAACATGAAATAGGCTTCCTTTTATAGGATTATCCTGTTAACTTTGTAAAAGAAACATCCGAACTTGAATGGTCTACTGAAAAAGTATAAGAAGACACAGTCATCTAGAAGGGACATGAGGGACGAAAAAAACCCATGACGACCTTGCGCAGTATTCGAGGTCTAAAATGAGGCAAACAAGGAGAACGGATATGGCATTGTGTGTTTGTTTTTACAGTGTTTTTCTTAAGCGCACCCAAATGGTGTCAAACTTTATAAATTTTCGAAAGTTTCAAACATAACTTTAGATATTTTACTTTTTTGAACTAAACATCCCTGAGTTCGATTTGCAATGTAAAGAGCTTCAAAATGAGTACACGGGGTTGCAACAAGGTACATTCATTCAAATTGGCGCCAGTTCTCTTGGGCGCGTTGCGCCGCGCGACGCGGTCGCTGCGTAGCCACACGGAGAGGATACGCAGAGAACTTTCGCAACACAAAGTGAGAGTCCTTATTTTGAATAAATGATGACTTGGCTCGGTGCCAACCCCTTGAGTGCGACAAAGCGCGTTTGTTGGATGCTACCGGTAGCAACCCCGTGGAGTATAAACACGACTAGGACCTGTCCACATCAAATTTTCGCTTTAACGGCGCATGGCTTCTTAAAACAGAAATAACTCCTTCAATTTTGCAAGTAACTCGAGAAATTCGACGTATTTCTATTTTTCATATTATAATCATGACCTATTTTCGTTCATTCCCGATAGTAGGATCATGGCCGGCATCCCTGAAATTCCAAATTTCAGACCTTGAGCTATGCACTTTCAGACCTTTTGCTGCTAAGTTATGCACATTTAAATTGTGGTTTTTATGAAAGTTTATATTCTGGGCAGGATTGGTTTGCCAATGAGAATGTATAAACAACAAAAAATCCAGCTTGAATCATTTATTGAGATGAATTCGGGACACAAAGTATTTGAACCAGAATTTATGTTAATTTTTGAAACTTCGCCATTTATTTTCACCATAATATGATATTAGAATTTTGTTCCCGATTTACTTTCATCATTTTCCCAGGTCTATAACCAAATTTTATTTAGATTCATCAGCACTTTCAACGAATACTGACCGATTTCTAGAAAAATATAGTTGTCAGATACCAATCACAGATGCACTTTTCAACGGACAATGGACATCCAAAAATTTCGGGACTTTGAACTTCGGACCCAATACTTTGCAAAATCAACGAGTATTTCAGAAGAAAAGTTAGTCGGGTGCGAATTAACGATGGAAAAGGAAACGAAGCTCATACACCGTTCTAACTACCTTCTGAGACTGAAAACAGACGTAAAAAAACTATTTAAACGGACAACTGACAGTGGATGTTGACAAAATAAATTGACTGACAACGAATAACCCAAATTAGCCGGACAACGGACAACGGACTGTCCTGACACCAATTTCAGAAACCAACGCATCAGAATCTCTACAACATCCAATATAACATCAAATCTAGAAGACACCCCGAAGAAACGAAGACGGAAGACATGGAAGGAGAAACGCGATAACGAAGAAGGAAGAAGCAAGAAGAGGTAGAAAAGAAGCAGAAAAAAAATCGAGTTCACGAAGTTCTAATATCCGAAACGTCGATTGATTCGTTACTGGTTGTAAATGTAGACTTCTCCTGAAAATATTGAAAATAATTTTCAGCAAAATTTCGTTTTCTTTTTACCTCATCGGAATCGTTCCATAATATTCTTTTCAGATCAAAGTCTGGATCAGCCGTTGGTGCTGACGGGAACCCTAAATTCAGAAATCCTTAGTATTAGGGTTTCGGAAATTTCATAATTTTGAAAGACTAAAATTTTTGGGGCTGGAATAGAAATTTCAAAATTCTAGGCTTCAACGGATTCGTCTTTTTTTCGCTGGGGCACACTGAAAAATGGCGCTAAATTTAAAATTCAAGAATTTAACTCTCCAAAATTTTAAGTTATTCAAAACAAATAGTGCTCCCTTTCCTTACCTTCAATTCGCTATTCCAATCCTTTCAATCGGAATCTTGCCAATCCTGACTTTCTTTGAAGACGTCTAACCTCGCAGTTACTCTTGGAAGCCAGGAAGCTCCTGGAACTTGATTAGTGAAAACATCGCCGAAATTCGCGTGAAATTAAATTTTCCGTTTTTTTTAATGAAACTTTAAAAAATTCTAGGCGTAATCACTTGGGTCCAAGGCAACGGGTCAAAAAACGAGCCCCAAATAACTTTTAGGCCAGAAAAAATTTGATAATTTCAAATTTGACGCGTGACAACGCGTGATTTTTTCGCCCAACGTTCAAGTTTGATCCTCAGCCAAATAATTCAGCAGCGATTTTCTTTTAAAATCTCACGTTCACTGGGGCGCGAATTCTGACCCGTTGCCCTGAACCTAAGTGCGCCAGGTTCGAAAAATTAAAGTTTTTCTAACCTTTCCTTACCTTCATTTTGGTATTCCATATTTCGGACGCGGCGTCTCAATCCTCGGTCCACATCCTGGAAACTGTCCTTGTAGTCTAGCCTCGCAGTTGCTCCTCGAAGACACGAAGCCCCTGAAACTTGATCAGTGAAAAAAGTGTCGAAACTCGCGAAACGCCTAAATGCTGTTTTTTCACTAAAAGTTTATAACATAATATTTTTTCAAATCCTACTCTTAAACAGAATCGCGGGACACCCAGGAAAATAGCGCCAAATTCAAAACTTTGAGTAACTGATCCCCCTGAAATAGAATTTCCCCTTTCCTTATTCCAATTCGCTTTCCATAGTAAAATTCATATCCATGCGTCTCGACCCTCGATCCACATCCTGCCTATCCTGGAAAGTGTCGTTGAAACCGTCGATCCCCGCAGTTGCTCTTCGCCGTTGCTCCTCGAAGCCAGGAAGCAATCTGTAAAATGAACACTTTAAAAATTGAACTCTCCCGTTGCCTTACCTCCAATTTGCTAGTCCCATTGTGGAATCCATAGATGTCGATCCTCGGTTCGAATCCTGCCAATCCGGGAGGCTGTGCTGAAGCCGTTGTTCTGAAGTCGTCATCCTGTCCTGTCCTGTCCTGTCCTGAAGCTGAAGTCGTCGAGCGCTTCGAGGAGGGGGGAGTTGCTCCTCGAAGCAAGGAAGCCAGGAAGACCCTGAAACATCCTGCAACTTGAGCGTTATGAACTAGTACTGTTTTTTTCAGAGTCTTCTAGATCCTAGACGTTGTCCTGATTTAGTTAGGGCTTTACGGAGGTCAAAGAAATTAATAAATTGAGGGTTTGAAAAATGTCGAGGACACGGAAAACTCCTTTTTCAAGAACGCGAACCTGTGAGAGAACATCCTCCACACTGTAAACTTTGAGCTCAATTATCTCAATCCCTGTGAAAGATATCACAAATGTGTAAACTGATAAAATGTTTATCATAATATCAAAAATATTTTGTTAGTTTACAACTTTTTAATATCTTTGACAAGAACCGAAATTAATCATCTCAACTTTTACAGGGTAAGTCCCAGTCCTTTGCTATATTTTACTTTATATGTATATTTCAACCAATTTAGAACAGAAAGAAAATACAAATTAAACTTTATTGGATCGAAAAGACAAAAAAAATTAGTTCGGCACATTCAAAATGCTCTTGGTTGTGCTTTTCTACCTCTTGGATTAAGACTACTTCGACTTCCAGTACGACTCCGATCGATTGAACTCTCTTCGGCTTTCTCCGAGAATATCGATCGATTGTCGTCAGATGATCCCTGAAAAATAGATTTTGTAAAAATTAAAAACAAAAAACATACAATTTTGGAAGATGGCATTGTACTACTAGTAGATGGAAGTGTGCTAGTTGAAGGCATTGTTGTACTCGTGGAAGTAGTATCCAAACTCTTCATTTCACTCATCCAATCAAGTGGTTCTTTTAGTGTCAAATTGCAACCACGAGCGTAGTCTGTGATGGCTTCACGGAACACTCTGAAAATTAATTTTTGAATTCTCGAAGTTTTATGAAATATGGACCACAATAACTTACCCAAATTCGACTTCCGAGTTGAATAACAAACTATTCAGATACTCAGCCATGATTCCGAATTCAGCAGGAACACGAGAGACGGTGGATACTGTAAATATTAGAGTTCAAGAACTCAAGGTTTCGAAGTTTCACATTCAAAAAGTTATAAAGGAAAATCAAGAAATTGGATTGGTTTCTGACCTATGATACTGATATTTTTAAATTCGATTTCAAAATTTTGAATATCCAATTGTTTTCAAACTCACTCCATTTGGGTTCGTCGAAAACTTTTCTCTTCAGTGCGTACGCCGTCTCTCTTGGCTGTCCTTTCCATGGTACTCCTTTGTCGCCATCCATGAAATCCAGAAGCTGAAATTTCGATTTTTGAATTAGAAATTTTCCAAAAACGAAAGCCCTCACCATGAAATACCAGCTTTCAAAATCATCCTTTCTCGCCAATTCCTCCATTCGATGTGATGCTCTTGGACAGTATCTTGGCGTTCCAATCATCTTCGTCTTATTCCTCGGAGCTCTTACTTGTCCATTTTTTTGACGATATTTTCTGGCGAGCCCGAAATCCAAAATGTAAATGAGCTCTCGTTTGGCTCCGGCTCCTATACAGTAGTTGGCTGGTTTGATGTCCCGATGCAAGAATCCCAGAATATGGAAGTCGTGGATTGCCTGGAAAAGGTTTTTGATAGGAGCGGGATTACTGTAGTTCCAACTTTCATAGTTTGTAGTCCACATTGAAGAGCCGTTGACTTTGAGAATCCCTTCTGTTTCAGTTTTTCCAAAGATGCTCCGACCAAAGTCATTACAATCCACTGGAAATTGGGAACTTCTGATTTTCAGAAATTCCGAATTTCAGAGATTCAGAATCTCAGAATCTCAGAATCTCAGAATCTCAGAATCTCGGAATCTCAGAATCTCAGAATCTCAGAATCTCAGAATCTCAGAATCTCAGAATCTCAGAATCTCAGAATCTCAGAATCTCAGAATCTCAGAATCTCAGAATCTCAGAATCTCAGAATCTCAGAATCTCAGAATCTCAGAATCTCAGAATCTCAGAATCTCAGAATCTCAGAATCTCAGAATCTAAGAATCTCAGAATCTCAGAATCTCAGAATTTCAGAATCTCAGAATCTCAGAATTTCAGAATCTCAGAATCTCAGAATTTCAGATTTTCGGCCTGGAAATACTGAATTCCTGAGATATTGAGATTGTGAGATTGTGAGATTCAGAATTTCCGAACATTAGAATCCAAAATCCCGGAATCCGAAAACTCAAAAAAAGATTTGAAAAAAATTCAAAAATCCAATAGATTCAAAAAGTTTTGAAATTTTAAGAAACTTCAAAATTCCAACGAGTTCCTTCAGAATCGCTCGTACCTTCAATTCCAGAGTCTGTCCAAGATCAATCAATTCTGGAAAGTGTTCCTTGCAAGCCGGAGCACATTTTGCAAACGACGCCATCACATTTCTCTCAATTTTCAGACGACTTGCCTGCTTTTTGGCACATTTCAACTCGGTCTTCATGGCGAATTCCTGAAATTTTGAATTTTCTAATTTCTGAATTTCCCTCCAAACCCGAACCTTATCATTAATCGGAACTCCTGCCTCATTGATCTGGATTACTTTGTTGACCGTACCAAAACCACCAACTCCGAGTTGTACGATAACTTTCCAACTGGAATAAAAAAGAAAAAAACGTAATATAAGGGCACCCACCCTGCCATGTTTGAGCTCAATTATATCGATTTCTGTGAAAGACATAAAAAATGCGTCAACTGATAAAACAATGGTGATATTATGATAAAAATTTTATCTGTTGACAACTTTTTCATATCTTTCACAGAAAACAAGAAAAATTAGATCAAAGTTTGAAGTTTAAAAATCTCACTTAAAATCAGTTTTCGATCTCTTGATAATATCATTTGGTTCCAATTTTGTTCTCAATCTCGTGCTCATTTTTCAGAAAATAAGTTAGAATTCAAATTTCGATTTTAAAGAGAAAGAAACATTTTGATGTGGTGAAAAAAACACATCTTTCGTTGCAAATTTGGAACAGGTTAACCTGTTTTTTCTCGACAGAGTAAATGACGTGATTCTTCTCTTTTACGGGGAGGTGAGAAAAAACATGTTGATAGTGGAAATTTTTCTAGATAAATTTTTTTAGATAGTTGCCTGAAATTTTCCAGGTATCAGAATTTCCCAAAATTTGGAGTCCAACTCTTGGTAAACCCATCCCTCGCCTCTATTTCATCTCCTCCCCCTTTGGTCCTTTTTTGTCGCATTTGTCGACTTCGTCATTCTTTTTCTCCATCCTCTTCTTCCGTTGCTGTGACGGTTTGGGTGTGTGTGGTTTCTATTCTTGTCCCCCTTATCCAATTCGAAAGTGATAGGAATGATAATCTGTCTACTGATCTATACTCTTTATCTTTCCATTCTCGGATATGCTTGGGAATTTGAGCACACAAGGAGGGAGCCGGCGCTACGAACAGTGAGTTTCAAAAGCAAAGAGTGAAAAAAAGTTTTCGCTCCCGGGTGGGCTCGAACCACCAACCTTTCGGTTAACAGCCGAACGCGCTGCCTATTGCGCCACGGAAGCAGACATTTCCCCTCTGTGTGTTAGGAGTATAAGAGAGTGATGGTCGGCGGCGCCGACTCAACGCGTCATGAGAGAAGAGTCTTCGCGACATGCAACTTTATCTTTCAGTCGACACTTGATGTTGGTGAGTATTGTGCCGTATATCACGAGAACTATGTCTACTATTGTCGTGGGATTTATACAGCAGAGAAGCTACATAAGCATCGGAATATAATGGAGAAGATCGGAAAGTTTTGTCCGAGTTATAAGGCAGCATGTGTCACAAGAACCAGGTGAATAGTTTTAAGAAGCATTTTATTAAATTTTTTCTTGAAGAGGAGACCCAGAAGAAGACAGGGAAGCCAAGGAGGAACATCAGAAAGAATTGACTGATGATGTTGGAGATATGCTATTTGACGATCTTATGAGGAAGGTAGGATATTTAAAGAGGGCGTCCGCTAATTCAAAAAATTTTGAGATTTTTATATCAATCGATCCAGAATTTTGGGTCGGGAAGAAAACTATCTTGGAGGATAGTCCGGAAATCACTCGTTCTTAAGATATATGTCAAAAACACGTCAAAAAAATCAACGTAGAGGGTGCAGATTAGGCAGCTCGACAAGAGAA
>NC_013490.2:9960307-10032058 GCF_000004555.2 Caenorhabditis briggsae | reverse complement strand
CCGGACTATCCTCCAAGATAGTTTTCTTCCCGACCCAAAATTCTGGATCGATTGATATAAAAATCTCAAAAATGTTGGAATTAGCGGACGCCCCCTTTAATATTTTATCAGAAAGTTCTCGAATTTTGTCGAATTGCGAGCTGCATAGTATATTAAGGAGACATTTTTCATCTTGCATTTTGATACCATTGTGTTTCCTATCCAATCTGAAAATATCATTTTGAGAGCTTAATTATCAAAAAAACCTATTTTCGCGACCTCAAAAATCGCTCAAAAGCTGCCCAGAATCAATAAAAAAGTCTAAAAAAGGTTCATCTAGGCCTAGGAATTGAACTTGGGTGTGAAGTTTGAAAGAGACAAAGCTGTAACCAAACGCGTCAGGCTCGCTCTCCGCCAGCAAAGGACGGATATGAACCTTGGTGTTTCTCCTTCTTTCCTGAAAGTATACAGGAGGATTTTTGTAAATTTTAGGTTTTTTGAGGTCGCGAAAATTTTTCGATTTATTAAATTTTGACAAATTAGCTCGCGATTTGACGCTTTTAAGGTAAAACAATTACGAGAAACACAACGGTGTTAAAATGCGAACAGGAAAATTTTTAGTTTGTGAAATATTTAGGTCGCAATTTGAGAAAACATCTCGAAATTACAAAAATCTTTGTGTATGTTCTTCCTGAAATTTTCTAAATTTCTTCCAGCTAGAAAAAATAGTTCCATGCCGTCCAAACTGTAATCAATCCGTTCATCCGCATTGTACTCGTCGGTGTAAGGTGGGTGTATTATCTCTTTTTGTATTGTATCACAAGGGCCGAAAATCAATTCATCAATCAAATGATGATGTTTCTTTCTTTAAATAGCGAAACTTTTTTATTACGTCCTCAGTCCAAAAAGAGTTCAAATCTTCAATTCTTTACAGTGCGAATACGAATACCATCGAATGCAGAAATGGTGTAAGCCGTCGCGAATCGAAGATAGATTCAAGTACTTTTGCAAGTAAGAAGATCAATCATTCACTTTCTCTCTCTCTCTCTCTCTCTCTCTCTCTCTTTATCTTTTTCCTTATCATTCGCTGCCCCATGACTTTGAAAGATTGGGGTGCGTCTTTTGCGCGAATTCGTTTTTTGTTCTTCTCTTCTCCCCAATCTTTCAAAGTCTTCTTCTTTTTCTTATCATATCAAGCTTATCATTGGCCTCAAAACCCTTTGATTTTTGAAGACAAGGAGAGGAGTGTGATAGTTTCTAACCCCCAGACGCTAGGTGTCAGCGTAGCTTCTAATTTTCAGAGTTTGAAAATTTCAGAATCTGGTACATGTCTTGCTCCACCTATATCGACGAAATCGATCCAGACATGGCAGAGCAGTTTGTATCAGGTAGGAAAATGAATCTGAAAATTGAAGACCTACATTTAAAATTTTCAGAATACGGGAACTACTACGGGTGATAAGTGAACGCCTAACTCACAGAACTTCATTTGACAAAGAAGATCTTCTTTTCAGTGTTTTCAAGAAAATAAATAAATAGTAAAATGTGGGTCGTTGTACGTGTTGTGGGGGATAAAAAAGAGTGATTTAAATCGGGGAAAGACCAATGGATTGAGATAAAAATAATAATGGATAATCCAGAGAGGATAGGATAGAGGAACGACGAGATGAGATCGTGGCACAAATATAAAACAACGAGAGCAGTACACATAGCAAAAGAGACCGTCTCGATATGATCAATCATGGGATCAGAGATGGGATTATTCTGGGGGGAAGATGATCATAAAAGAATGAGAAACAAGCAATAGAGATGTTAAGAGCTGTAGTACAGCCTATATACTAACTAAAAATAAATTCAAGATCAGTTTCGAAAACTGATTATAAATAAGGGGAAAAGAAAAGGGTCATGATACAGATAGCTTATAAGACAATGGAAAACGGATCACATCCGTGGAATTTTAAGATTTAGGGATTGGGAGGAAGCAATAATACATTACAAAAGTGTTACACAAATCACAATAGGTTAAAATGTTTAAAATGGTTTTAAATGTTGCAAAAACGAGAATAAAACACAACATGGGACAGTGAAAGAGATTCGGGGAAGGTTTTACCAGAAGAAAGAAGTATGGGTAGAATAAGGGGTATAACAAGGAGAGGAATGCTACTCGATAGGCTTCTTCTTATTGGGAGGAGCTCCGAAAATCGTTGGGAAGATTTTGCTCAATTTATCAGTTGGTGCCGAAATCAAAGCCACTTCCTTCTGATCAATTTCACAGTACTTGTTGAATAAGGACTTGCAGTCTGACGTAGATGAACAAATGTACATTCTATGCAGCTCAGAGAGCACATCAAGGAATGCTTCCGTTGTGATGCCGGTGAAATCAACCATGTGCTTTGGCCATGCTTCTTTGTCATGTTGAACATTTGTGAAACAGGCGGCAGCGGCGGCAACTTCAGATGGTTGATATCTAAGGAAATCGATGTCAACGAGTGAAAGATCCAGGAGATAGCTCAATGTTTTCTTCATCTTGCTGTAAAGAATAAACGTTTTTTTTTAGAATTTTAACCTATTTATTTCTTACAGTGTGAACTTCATTCGTTTTCCAAACGAAGCACCGAACCACGATGCTGTTGGAAGGGAGACGACAAAGTCGAGCCTTGGGAGCATGAAAGCTTCCATCTGGAGAATTTCGCGGACTCCATATGTGTTGTCTGTGATCGTGGAGAAGTCTTGAATCTCTGGTGGAAAGATTTCTTCGTATTTTCTGAAATTTAACGAAGATTAAACTTGCAAAAGGTAAAGAAAAAACTAACGCTGCAATCATCAGTGCCGTCGTTCCAACAAGCTGGAATTGATGTTTATCTACATGGAGGAAAGAAAGAATTCGATCCACAAGCAAAACTGCCAGATGGAACGTCTCCTTGTCCAAATTGTACTCGTTGACAACGTCACTGAACCAATCGATAAGAATCGTTCTCATTTCCTCGTTGACTTGATTTTGTCTCAACAACGAATCGGCGTTCGGGCGATACTTCTTCTGTCGGTGGAGCATATAATTGAAAATATCCTGGGCATATTCTTCTGATGAGAACATCGCATCATCTCGTTCTTCTTTTGTTGGAACTTTTGGGAGAACCGATACTGTCTCTTTTTTCAAATCGACTGGTGTTGGCTCGCAAGAATCCATACGGAATGCTGAGAATGATGCTCGGACTGTGGTTGTGAAGGAAGATGCAACCGATACTTTCTGAAATTAAATAAAAATCATACTTGACGAATTAGGGAGCAGCCCATTGGCCTGGCCTGCCTTTTAATCCCAGCCCGGCCCGTTGCAAACATGATAAAAATATAAAAAATCAAACTTTAGAATCCTTACATCAAAGTCATCGTCATCATAATTCGTGGAAATGGAAAATGCTTCTGATGGAGGCTCCGAGAGACGGGACATCATATCGTATGCTTCACGAGGTTCCATGAATTTGAGCTCATTTTTCTGAAAATCCAAAATTATGTATACATTATTGCCTGTTTTTTACCATACCTTTTCTTCCATCTTTCGTTCGAGCTCATGTATGATGTTGTTATCCGTCTCTTCCACGACCTCCACATTCTCATTCTGCTCGACGTCTTCGAAAACTTCAAAGTTCTCTTTGACTTCGAATTTGATCAGAGGACTCTCGCCGGTGATCATATCCCGCCGCAAATTGCTTGAACCAATTTGGCGAGTCAATTTTCCTCCCAATACTGGTGCATTAGTCGTTGTTGTCGATGCTTTGTGAAGTGTCACATTGTGAGCTGTTGAACTTGCGTTGTTCGGCTGAAAATACAAGGCATTGAGAATAGGATTTTAGGAATTGGAAGCTTACCTTCAAAGAAAGTGCGGATCTCATACTCGTCGCGAGTCTGTCGTTAGCGCAAGCGCTTGATAAATAGGCTTTCCTAGGCGCGCACGCGCGGTGTAAGTCGAACCCTGAAAACAGAAGAGATTGAAATATTCAATTAGAGAGAATAACGGATGAAATCGGTAAAATATAAAGATTGGGAGACGAAGGAAGACAGTTCGAGGAAGCTGATTCAATGAAAGAAGATCTCATACATTGAAATTCCGATACAGTACCGGTCAATAAAATTTGACTACTTTCAGGAGTCTAGGAATTTCGAGAAAAATTTGTAAAAGCAAAGTTTTCAATTTAGGCATGTTTTATCCTCGAAAGTTTTCAAATTGATCAAAAACTTGACAGCCGAGCTTCAATGGCCGAAAATCAACAGAAAAAATACTTATTTATACATTTTATTGACCGGTACTGTATGTTTCGAAAAGGAACAAATCGAGAAGAACGAACTGTTAGATCGATAAACAATATGGTGCAGAGTGCACTGCAGATGGTAAGAAAGGACCGTACAAGGAGGAGAGAAAAATTGGCAGATTCGTTATGATTGACATTACGATTTAATAATCATAATGCAGATAACATGAAAGCCTCAGAAAGATGTTCAGCTAAAAAGGCCCTATAAATTAGGACATCAAGAACGACCTGGCCGCAAATCTAAAACCACCTGTCACACCTTTGCTACTGTTTCTGGTGGTCCGCAACTGAATCTATACAGAAACCAACAGCTGAACAGGTCCGAATAGGGTGAGGAAAGGGGGTGCATTGAGGTTTTTCTGTGTGAGGACCAACCGTTGGCATGTATGGGCGGGTGGAAACGTTCACGCAATCGGGGTTGCGCAAACTGTCCTTTGCCGTATGTGACCCGAGTCTAGAGCTCTTGCGTCAACCGTACATTGAATAGGAGATGGTCCGAAAAAGGGGAGAAGAGGTATCGATTGATTGTGGAAGTTGGCTTTTAGACAGAGAGAAAGGAGAATAGAAGTTGGCACCAAAAATGGATGATAATTGTTTTCTATGACTCATTTCGTCAACCTATTCAATCCTTGTGGGACCGGCAAACAAACGAAAAAGCCAAGAGAAAGTTAGAAGAGAGAATAGTTGCACAATAGGAGATTGACCTCTAATCCTTCGAAGGATATCTATAGTTGTATTTGTTGTAGGAAATAGAGATCATGAGAGAAAAAGAGAAATTTGGAAAATAGAGCTATTTATTTTCGTAAGAAAATTAGAGCTGTAGAAGAGAAAAGCCGGTGGCCGTGGCCGATGATCCCAAATTGACAACTACTGTAACCTAAAAATACTTGTATTTTCCGGATTTGTTTTCTCAATTTTGGTGCGTTTTGAGTCAAGTTTGGAGATATTTTTCCAGTGAAAAAATTGACTAGAAACGCACGGAAATCGAGAAAATGAATATTTTCAGGTTACGGTAGTCGCCAATTTGGGATCTTCAGCCACGGCCACCGGCTTTTCTCTTCCACAGCTCCGATTTTTCTCAGAATCTGTCATTTTTTTGCTTCAACGGGAAAATTTTAAAAATGACGCCAAAATCAAAAATTTGGGTCAAAATTAGATACTTCAAGAAAAGCAAAAAAAAACTGTTTTATGATAAATCAGAATTCAACTACTCAACAAGAACCAAACAGCCTAAAATAGGTTTCAAAAAACTTTGAAAAAGTTTGGAATTTGAATTTTAATGGAAACCGAGACAAGACAGAAAATAACGGTTGACAGATATTAACCCAAGATTAGGGGGGGGGGGGATCCAAATCGTCGTCACGCTTGAAAAGGAGAGTCGACATTGAAGGGTTTCACCTCCAAGGTTGTTAGCGCCACGATACTAATTGGTGGAGTAGTGTCTCGAGGAGAGGCGCCAGGGCGAGCGAGAGAGGAGGAATTTTTCCATACTTGCAAAAATCGTTGAAGGCCCGGGCCTTGAAAAATTTTGAGGGCCCGGCCCGGAAGGCCCGGTTCTGTATTTTTTGGTCGAAATTTATTTAAAAAATTTTTTTAAAAATAAATTTTTGAGAATTTTTTAACAAAAAAATTAGTTTTTGAAAAAAACGTTATTTTGCTTTAAAAATTCAATTTTCAGTTCGATCCTACTTCCGGAAAAAAAAGTCAGAAAAAAAATATTTTTCAAAATTTTGTTTAACCATTTTTAAATTCAATATTTACAATTTTGCTTAAAATTAGATGATAAAAACAACATTTTTCCAAAAAAAATTTTTTTGCCTAAAAATCAAAGCTGGTGCCAACTGGCCGGGCCTTCTGGTCCTCCCGGGCCTGGCCTTGACAAATTTTTTGAAAGCCCGACCCGGCCCGTTACAAGCATGAATTTTTCAGAATCGCCATTTACTCGCCAAGCGAGCCATCTATTTGTAAATAAACAATTACGCTTCGCCGACACAGAAATGGCGCGCGCGTAGGGGAAAATTGGGTTATCAGTTACAGTGAGGGTCGAGAAAGAAGGGTGATAAAACAATACGGTCAGTGTGCATGGCAGAACCTATTTTTTTTTGAATCAAGAAGGAAAAATACGCCAAAAAAGGAGTGAAAAGTTGTACTACACCATACACTCAACTTTCACCTTTTAGAGTGGACAAGGTAGTTGGGTTGTTGGCGCGAGCGAGAGTATTTGCTCTCTTTTTTGATATGATACATAAAAGGGTTGGCGCCGATGAGAGAGGGAAAGACGTTAATGAGAGTGGACCCCTTATAGGCGATCGAAAGTACTCGTAGTGTGAACTTTCATGGGACAGAGAGTCTGAAGTTCGCTGTTTAAAAACAGTCAAAATTTGCCGGAAAAAGGTTTCCGTAAAACCTGTTATAAAAAACCCGTTATAAAGGACACTTCCACTTTTGAGCTAATTTTTCTTGGCTCCTATGCAAGATATCGAAAATGTGTCAACTGATCAAATGTTTGTGATATTATGACAAACAATTTTTTAGTTGACAACTTTCCTATACCTTTGACCGCAACCGAGAAAAATTGGCTCAAAAATTGGGTTAAAAGTTAGGGGTAGGTTTCACAGCTACTTTGAAAAAAAAAGTGATAAATTTCAAAGAGAGTGGTTCCATACGGTGCCTGCCGGTGTCTTGTATCCCCTGACAAAAGCGAAAAAAGTAGGAGGCGCATTAAGAAAAAGGGGTGAACAACGTCCCGTCACTCAAAAGAAATCATTTTTGAAAGTTCGCGCCTTTAGGTCGAGAAAGGAGGAAAATTAGTAGGGGAGAGAACGAGAAAATTATGTGACATCGAATCGCCGAAAATCTAGGAAAATCGGGTGCAAAACGTGTTGATTCGTGTCTGAATAGCTGGAAACTTGAGCTGGAAAAAAACAAAAAAGCTGGAAGCCAAAAAAAGACCGATAAGCAAACATGCTCCACGGATAACTTTTTATGAGCGGGAAATTGAAATTATAAAAGTTTTCGAGGCATTTTCTTTTTTCAGCGGCGTTTCACTAAATTTCCGTTAAATAGTGAATTAGGACATAAAAGTCTTCAATTTAAAAAAGCAAAATTAAATATAGAAAAAAATGATTTCTAAAAACAAAATACAAACTAGAGAGAAAAACTTCCAAATTCATGCCAGAAAAAAAGAACATTTCAGAAAACTTTCAGGATTTCACAAATTTGCTGACTTATAACAAAAAGATAAAGAAGAGATGAACAGAACAATGAGCCGACAAGGAAATATATTTAGCGTGTAAAATCAATGAGAAATCATGCAAAAAAAAACTGTTTTCTTGGTTTCGTGTGTAGTTTGATCGTTTTCTTGGTCGTACCACATTTAAAGGCTGGTGGGTAGACTAAAACTTTACTCAGTTTTATTGTAGAAAAAACTCAATTTTCTCGAAATTTGAAATCCATAATTCTACAGTATTTACTGAAACCCCGCCCATTATTTCCGATAAGTTCCAGTTCAAACTCACGAAACTCAAAGAATAAGGTCAGATCAGTTCAATAAATTGGGAGAAAGATCATGCTATTCGAAAAGCGAAACGCTTCTTCGAAAACCATGGAATATCCGAATTTGAATTTAGCGGCAGCAGGCTACAGAGTGTAGGATTCGAGGAGACGCAGTGCTTCGCGCGACGCGTTGACCGCGCGGAGGCTTTGGAGAAAGCGGAGAAAACGATTAGAAGAGGTTGAGATGGTAGGGCGGGCGAATAGAATACGGGGGTGACCGTGGTGGACAGAAGGTGGAAAACAAAAGTGTGTGGGGAATGAAGAGGGTGAATAAAAAGGAGACACCACCAACCTCGTAACGCACCAACAGACATCGGGTGGAAGGTGTCCATTGTCTTCGGTGAGGGTGGATGATGGCTAACGGAGGCAAAAATACAAGCAGAAGAGAAAAAGAGTGAGGAGGAAACGGATCAATGTCTTCGGCCACCATCGGTGGCTTCGCCCGTGGGCGCAGCGGCCGATGGTGGAAAACGGGTGGTGGGCGAAGAAACCGGGTTGCATACTCTCCAGATGGGCGACTTGTCAAATGAGTGAAACATCGGATCCTCATGTCATTCATCATTCAGTGACCTGGAGATGTAACCAAACAGTTGTCTCTTGTTGGTTTTTGTCAAGTGGTTTTTATCGGATGGAGGTATCTTATCGGATTGAAAAACCTCCTCTGAGAAGCAACCAAAAATTTTACAGTACTCTAGAAAAGTTAGTTTCCCCATACCATAAACTGGTTAGAAGGGCCCTTCTAATTGAGCCCCACTAGAGACCCCAAGAAAATAGAAGTTCCAAAACAGGTTTTATAGTATCTGTCTCTTTTAAGAGATTCTAATTCAGCTGAATCTAGATTTCAAAATTTTGCATATTTACATTCGGTTCGAATACAAATATTCTTCTCACAGAAAAAAAAAAACAAGGGGTCATGTTACCTCCGCGAGAAACAGGATGTTTTGGAAAACTTGAGAACCAACACCATGGTGTTTTTGCCCATGTGATGTTGTGAATTTGGATTTTTCATGGTGAAGGTTAAAGACTACGGTAGATGGTGTACGCCAACTTTGTAACCGAGATTACTGTACATCTAAAGACGGGAGAGTTCTCGAAACTAAAATTCCGTATTTCCTCGATTAGAAGCTTACCCGAACCGTCAACTTTGAGATCAATTATCTCGATTCCTGTGAAGAATATAAAAAAGTTGTCAACTGATAAAATATTTAGAGTAATATCACCAATATTTTATCAGTTGACAAATTTTTTATATCTTTCATATGAACCGAGATAATTGAGCTCGAACGGCACGTGTACGGTAGGCTTCGAATTGAGCTAATACGATGAGCGTATTTCAGAGTTGGGTTCTAATTTTAAGTATTGTCTACTATTCAAACTGTTTCACAGGAATCATGATTCTGTGAGCCGCAAAGTTCTATACACCGCAGATTACTGTAAATTGTTATAGCTTTTTGAGCTCAATTATCTCGGTTCCTATGAGAGATACCAAAAATGTGTTAACTGATTAAAAAAAAAAAAAAAAAAAATATATATATATATATATATATATATATCAAAACGTCACCAAAATTTTTTCCGTTGACAGATTTTTGATATCTCTCATAGAAACTGAGATAATTGAGCTCAAAAGGGAAATAGAAGAGTGAAGTTATGTGGGATACGGTAGTTTACAGAAGTATCGAAAAAATATTTGAATTGCCTTTTTAGATCTGGAACACATCAGATCACAAATGCAAAAGTTACAGTAACCCCAATGTAACTGAAAAAAATTGCAAAAACTTGAAAAATCGCTATTCTTCAATTTCTGGAAACTTCTGGAAGGTTCTCTGATCTTTTTTTCAAACTCCCGGCAAAATTGAAAACTCCGAAAAAATCCGTTTTTTTTCTTCGATTTTATTGCAAAATTTTCAGACCTTTTTAGGTTTTTAGCTATTTTTGAAGATTCTTTTTCGATTTTTCTGAATTTTTTGTCTGAAATTTGACTAGATGATGTTCGCCAAGATTACTGTAGATTACTGTAGACAACCAATTTCCTTTTTTTAAAGCTTCCAATTTTCAAAAAAAAAAAATTACCGCATGTTGACGTGATTGTGTTTGCAAAAAAAACTACAAAAAGAAATTGGGGTTTCTACAGTAATCTACAGTAACCTTTGCGAACGTCACCCAGTCAAATTTCAGACAAAAACTTTGGAAAAATCGAAAAAGAATCTTCAAAAATAGCTGAAAAACCTACAAAGGTCGAAAATTTTTTCGATAAAAGCGAAGAAAAAAATCGCTACTTCTTCAGAGTTTTCAGTTTTGGCGGAAATTTAAAAAAAAGATTCGAGAATCTTCCAGAAAAATTATTCGAGGTTTTGCGATTCTTTTTGATCTTTTTGCGGTTTTTGGAACTTTTCAAATGTTTTCTTTGTTGCTAATCTAAATTCTTTTCTACACAATTTGATAATGTATCATTGAAAAATGTTTTAAATATCTGTTGAAGGAACCGAGATAAACTGGCTCAAAGTTAAAAAGTTAAGGGACCCTTCTATTACAGGTTTTACAGTACCCTAAACATTACATTTTTTGTTTTAGACCTTATTCGTTTTTGTTTCAATTTGTTTTCCAGAAATAGCAAGCCGTTCAAATTTGCCAGATTTCCATCAAAAATCCCTTGACGCTCTTCTCATAAATGAAATTCTTGATTACCCAATTCGACGTCCACACTGTCTCATCTGTCGTTTTCTTCTCTAGATTCTTTCCGCCTTCTTCATCCTAACCCATTCCATCGTCATCAACTTGATTACCCATTAAATTCAAATCGGTCCGCCCTATCGGAAAGTCCATAAAAGAAGGGTTGGACCTTCGTCCGAAGCTCCCGGAAAAAAACACAATAGCCTTGGAAGGTACATCTGATTGTCTGTCGCCTCCTACTCTCTATCTATTCATCCCAACCCACATCTTTTCAATCATTCCGCGTGTATTGTTTCAGTCGAGCAAACAGCGTGTCCGCTTCCTCTCCGTTCTCCGTCCCATCGCTCTTCTTCTTCTTCTTTTTCTATTTGCCCTCTCTCTCTCTCTCCGCCCCTCAAAGTGTACCCTTCTCTATCTATCCGACTACCTAGGCTTCCTCACTAATTACTATACTAAGCTGATTATTACTCATCACAAAAATGATCAGGTATGATTGATGATATTGATTTTGATGGATAGATTTGGAATTACAGGTTTCTGTTAGTGTCAAACATTGTTTCCTGTTGTCTTGCTGCCAACTGGGTGAAGATTATGGTAAGCATTCATTTTTCATTTGTATTTCAAATGTTTGTTTTTGGAATTACACAATTATCGAAGTTTCAAAGAGGGAAGGTCTACAGTATCCTGAAAATTTGAAGTTCGGGAAATTTAACAAGCATTCTCAAATCTGAAATTTCGAATTCCCAAATATTATGAAGCTCTTGTAACTTCAAAAAGTTTCCCAAACTTGATTTGAATTGTTTCCCACATTTTTGAAACTTTTCGAAGAACTTAAGGACCCATTAAATATTGCAGAATACAGAAAGTACCATATTTGCTCCGAAAGAAGCCCATCCAAACCGTCAACTTTGAGATCATTTATCGTTTCCTTTAAAAGGTATCAAAAAACTTCCCACTGATAAATTATTTATCATAATATCAGCAATATTTTATCAATTGACAGATTTTCAATATCTTTCATAGGAACCGAGATAATTGAGCTCAAAGCTTGGGTGGTCTATTAGAAAACTTATGGTAGTGAGAAAACTGTAAATTAATAAAATTTGCAGTTTTTTCAAATTTCAACTAAAATTATTTTCAAAACTACATGTACAAAAAATTGGAGTTTTGAAATTGATTTGCTAGCTACAGTACCCCTTGTGTTTACTGAACTAATTAGACCGAACTTTATAGAGCTATAGCTCTCCACTCAGTACTAATACTCATGAGAATTCAAGTTTCGGGTTTCAAATAATCCCAAATTCAATTTCCTACATATTCAGAGACCCACAATAACCTGGGAAGACATGGAAATCTCCTCCGAAGGCGAACGAAAATTCTTCTGCGGCCAATTCGATCTCTCCTACACCGGTCGATACCATTGGCGATTCAACGGATCCTCAATTCTTCCCGAACGAACTCAAATCCATCGAAACGAATTTGTGTGAGTATTTAATTTCAAATAGCATTCCTAATAGGATCTCTGTCTGTCGTGTGCCCTTGACTCACAAGGACGAACAACCGTTTTGTTGCTTTACGGCCCAAAGAGAAAAAGAGGTACCGGTTTATTGAGGGCAATTACTAGGGACATGGCAAAAACAGAGACAAAGGAAGGTCCATATGGTTATAGTGGAGCATGAATAATCAAGAGACTGAAGATGAGATACTTTTTATAGGTTTTTGTCGGGAGCAAATGCAATACGAAACCAGTTACCCGGAGAGTATGAGTGCTGTGTTCGAGAGGATCTTGGAAATGCTTGTTATTCAAGGATGATTGTTGTGCAAAGTGAGTTTTTGAAACATAAAGAAACTAGGTTCAATTTCAATGTGATAGATTATTCACAACCTTAAAGAACAAGCACCTGAAACCCTGTAACAGAAAGGCAATCAACAGTGTCAGCTTTGAGCCCACATATCTCGGTTTCTGCGAAAGAAAAATACAAAAAAGTTGTCAACTAACAAAATATTTTTGATGTTTTGATAAACATTTCATCATTTGACAGATTTTTGATATTTCTCATAGCAAATGAGAAAAATTAGCTCAACGTGGAAAGTTAGGAGTGCATTCTAATAGGCTCCTTAGCTTTCAACTTTGATTCAATTCATCTTAATTTTTGTAAAAGATAACAAAAATGTGTCAACTGATAAAATGTTGGTGATATTGTGACAAAAATTTTATCACTTAACCACTTTTTGATATCTTTTACATGAAACAAGATAATTGAGCTCAAACTTGATAGTACGGGGCCCCTTCTATTATAGTTTAAGCTCCAAAATGAAACAAAAATCTCACATATAAATATTCCAGACCGTACCGACAATCACAACGTTGACATGACAAACTCAACGTTACTTTTAGCAGAAGAAGGACACACTTACTATATCAGGTATCCCAATTATTCTTATGTTTCCTCCTTATACAGTCTTTTTTGTTTTTCTAGAATGCACGATGTGAAGAGGATCGAAGGGGTGAAGTGCACACTCGATGGTGTGAATGTTGACTATTTTAAGTACCCCGTGAGTTTTTTTAACGGTTTCTTGTTAATAAGCACAGTTTTGGGAGGAAGTTGATCACAACATTAAAACCGTATTCCCTCTAACAGAAGCCCAACCAAGCAGGTAACTTAAAGCTCAATTATCTCAGTTCCTGTAAAAGATACTAAAACTTGGTCAACTGATAAATTATTTATCATAATATCAAAATTTTGTCATTTGACACATTTTTGATATCTTTCATAAAAACCGAGATAAATAAGCTCAAACTTGAGAGTGTCTGAGCCCTTCTAATACAGGTATTACGGTAGTTTGAAACTGGTGCGTTGTCGAAAACCTTCAAAAAGTGATGTTTTTGAAAATGTAATGCCAATAATTTTTTAAAAGGTTTCTTATTTGCTAAAATTCAAAACAATTTCTCCTGCACTCCTTATTTTTTTTTTGAAAATCTATATTTTCAGTTCCTATCCCGCGAGACCAAGAAAGCTGTGCCGTATCATCTGAAAATAGAGAACATCGAACGTGGTGGAGAAGTGAAATGCGATTTACGACTTCATAAAAAAGAAGTCGTCGAAAAAGTCTTTGATGTCCGGTTACTGGGTGGATTTGTATCAACTTCAGCCTTATTTTCTTTTTATCTGAACCTCATTTTCTCTGTGATTTTCTGTTTCTTGTTTAGGTGGTTATAACTTTATTTTAATTTATAATTTATTAGGTCTCTATATTTTTTTGTAAATAAATGTTCATCCATCCCTATACAACAAACAAGTGATTCCATGTCTGGAATGAATACAGTACTCCTGGGCATGAGCCAGATACGAAAATGCACACGGAGCACAAATGACACTCCATGTTCCCTCAAAGTCTCGACGAGCAGCAGCGTGGATTGCTCGTTTTGATTCTGTCATTCCTTCGTCACTGATATGCTGGAAATTATAGAAATAATAGATTTCAGCAGTATTCACAATTCAAAACACATTTCAGTTCTACAGTGAATGAGACTTGTGGGTTCAAATTTGAGTGTTCAAGGCTTGTGAAGAACCTAATATCATGGAATCAAAAACTCAAAAGTCCAGATTTTTCAGAAGAATTGGTTCTTAAAAAAATATTCTCGGAATGATCCTTTTTAGCTCACCTCATTCATGACCTTTCTCAAAATCTCATCCGAGCAGTCTTCATCTTTCCGTGGTCTAACAACTGGTTTTGTTCGGACGTTTGGGTTTTGAATAAGAGAACCAGGATATGGTTCTATGTAGTCGTATTGGCGAGAAGAGGTTAGATCTGGAAATCATTATTGACTGTAAGAAGAACAAAATACACATGTTAGAGAAATCCAAAATCGTATACTATATGGTCAGATTTGTTAGAATACTAGATTTTCAGACTTGACCTAGAAGAGCATTACGGATTTACGGTAAGTAGTAACTTTCTGATTGCTCAGAAAATCTCAAGCACCTAAAACCAAGAATTTCATATTCTATGAGACCAACTCGGGCGTTACCGGCACCTTCTGTTCTCATTTTGACTTTAAAATATAAAAGACGAGGTTCCGATCTAACAGTATGTATTTTCACTTTCAACTTCCGACCAAAATCTGACCATAGTCCGCTATACAGCCGTTTTTGGGCAACTTCTGTTTGAGCGCGTTTTTGGGCCAGAATTTAGCCAATCGCAGTCCAAAAGCCAAATTTACCTTCAACTCTGACCAAAAGTTACAATTCAACACCGAAGAAGTATCACATGTAGAGGCTATAGATTTCAAAATGTGAAAGGTTTCAAGAATTCCTCCGAATTTTCTAGAGATCAATAAACGATTTTTTTAGAACAAGAAAATAAGCATTTTTTGTTAGATTCCCCTCAAATCCAGTTCATTGATTACCAAGCCTCTAACCGCAACATAAATCTTCACCCAATCCGTTATCCTCTCCAACTCATGCACTCCATCCTATGGGACCACCTGTCTCTATTCTTGAGGTCCACCAAATTACTCCTCCTCCTCTCCCCAAAAAATGCAACACACTCACTCGTATTTCCATCTATCATTGTCTTTTGTCCACGCACTTCAATAGTCACTCGTAAGCCAATGAGTACTAGCAGAATACGGTAGCAGCTTAGAGCCATTGGAAAAAACAAGCAATTTTTATTTCTATTTCCGTATTTCTTTTCATCAATTCTTTTATATCTTTCCTGCAACCCCAGATATTTGCATATCCGTATTTCTTTTGACAGTCCGTATGCTGCTTCCCTGTTTGCTAATGAAGACATACGTCATCATTTTCTCCAGCCCACTCTCTCAATCCCCTACACTATTTCTCTACGGGATATTAAAAACACCTGCTGAGAGACAAAAGGAGCACCATGGTCCGAGGCCACCATTCTGCACATGACGTGGCAATTAACACACAGATTTACACTAGAAGAGAGATGAGGTACATCGCTTTGTACACTTTTACGACTTTTTGCTCCCCTGACGGCGATTAATGACCACCTCAGGAGACTGATTGGCTCCGCCCGGTGGACTAAATGTTATAGGTGAACTTATCTAAACAGTTGGTCCTTCTTGTTCATGGTGGTTTTATTTATTCAGATTCACAAAATACCGTATTTCCTCTCATAGAAGCCCATTCAAATCGTCAACTTTGAGCTCAAGTTTATCAAATTCTGTGAAAGATATCAAAAAGTTGTCAACTGATAAATTATTTATCATAATATCGCCAATGTTTTATCAGTTGACAATTGTTTCATATAGATTAAAGAAACCGAGATAAGACGCAAAGTAAGGGTAGCCTTCTCGATTTTTAAACTTCCGCCAACGGTTTTAATTCAACCAATTAATCATCCTCTCATCACTTCTTCCTAACCTAATTAAACTGAAATTAAGACACATCTCTCCCTTCTTTTGTCCGTTACAAATCAGCCTCATGGAAACTGGTTTATGATATTGTCTTGATATATCACAGGGGTGGCAACTACTACCCCCTTGCCATCGACACTAACGATGCGCGACATGTTCTAACTATCACACACTGATATCTCTCTCCGTCTCTTATCTCTCGCTCCTCTTCTTTTTTTATTATGTCATAATCGTCATCTTAACACTTTCAGCTTCCCCTATCCCTCCCAAAATGGACGAGACAGATCCGGCAAATGTGCCGGATATGTCCCTCCTTCCGGATACTGTTCCAGTGGTTGTATCCGGAGACGGATCTGCCGCTGGCATTCAGCTATGCCCTGCACTGATCCTTGGAAGCCCCCAAGCTCTTCCAGGAGCCACCAAACATATTTATAGCCGACTAGCTGCTGCTGCATCAGAGGTAGATCAAGGTGTCCCGGATATTATTATTTCTCTAATCTCCCATGGCAATTCGCTGTCTACAAAGTATATGTCACAAGTGGAAAATGGCCTGAAATCCTTTTTAATCGGTTGTGGAACATGGATAATATCATCTGGAGAAGTGAATGATCCCCTATCGAGAGTGGCCAGTGGAGCATTGAAAAATGTTTTGCCTCAATTGGAGCATCAGGCAGAAGTACTCCACATCCTTGTCAATTCAGATGAAGTCATGGCTTCAGGGTCAGCTACTTCTAAAAGTGTAGTTGATACATCTCTCAACACTTTACTTCTGATTTGTCGAAAAGAAGCTAATGATTCTCTGGAAGCTACAGCGGAGTCAATAGCCAAGTTGCGAGCTGCGGCTGCTGTAAAACTTGCTCATCCCCCTCCAGGTACCATATTTAATATTTGATTAGTCTTAATTAGTCATTTCAGCTCTTCTAATCGGAGTCCCATCCGAACCAATGAGTCCATCGACATACGGAAATTCGGCGGCGATTCTCTTATCTCCTTCAAATGATAAGCGACCGTTTCCGGTGGCCGTTTTTGCTGGTCAGTGGGATTTTTTGTCCTAATTCAATGAGAAAGAAGAAACAAACGAAAATGATAAGAAATTCAAGAAACCAGAGAGAAATTTCAAAAAACAAGTTGAGAGCGATTCTTGGGAAGTCTGAATAATTTGAGATTTTTTTGAGGTCCCGAAAATTTGTTTTCTTTTGTAATTTTGCCCGCAAAATTATGTTTGTAAGAGTAAACCAATACCAGAAAACACACTGGTTTTAAAATATAAGATGAAAAAATTCTCATCAAACAGTTATGCAGCTGTGATTTGAAAAAAAACAAAATTTCTCTCATGTATTCTTCGACCAGATTTATTCCGTCTTCTGAAAAAGATACAAAAAAAGGTCAACTGATAAAATGTTCTTCATAAGATTTTCAATTTTTTTTATCATTTGATTACTTTTTAATATCTTTTACAGAAAACGAAATAAATTGAGTAAAAGTTAGAGATATTTTTATTACAAAAAAAATTGTTCCAGGAGCTTCCAAGGAATCCCTTACCGAGCTGTTGTTTTTTGTGGAACATGGAATTCCAGTAGTCATTCTTCAAGACAGCTGTGAACTTTGTGCAATTCTTCATTCCAGCCATTTGCTTCTAGAAACTTCTAGCTTCGACAATGACAAATTTGTCAGTTGGTGAGTGACATCTGGTGCACTTTGAGCTTGATTATGTCGGTTCCTATGAGAAATATCAAAACGCTGTCAATTGATAGAAAATTGTTGATGTCATGATAAACAATTTATCAGTTGAAATTTTTCTGACATTCTGACATTTTTCTGAGTGATATCTGTTGATGAAACCTAGATAATTGAGCTTAAAGTGCGTGTATAAAGCAACTACGATAATCCTAAATTTCCAGGCTCCGCTCCCAACTCTACCCGCTTGGCCTTGCTGATTGCTACACTTTGATTACAAAACTTCTAACGTCATCAAACTCTGGAGACGTTCAACTTATCGAATTCATCGACTCTTCTCAACTACCAGAGCTTTCTTCTGTGGTAGTGGATCGATGTTTGGAGTGTTATGCAACTACTGGAGAAGAGAGACAAGTCCTTCTGTTAGCAGCCAAACTGAATTCTCCATCAGTTTTATCTTCAATGGATGTGGCCGCTCAACTTGACGAGGAACTGCTGACTATGATTCTTTGTGAATGCATCACTAAGGACGATCAGCTCAATTTCCTATCATCTGTTCTTCAGCTGAATCCTCCAATTCGTGTCACCTCAAATATGTTAATCCGAATGATGCACCATGCCGATGAGCACTTTTTCACAACTATCGTTCTCTGTCAATCCATGGGGTATTCTTATATCCCATCGGAAATCGATCCCCGATTTGCTAATGATATCCAGAAATTGGTAAAGAAGTTATCATTTGGAGTTGACAATCTATTCGATCCTAATGTCTTCTGCAATGATTCTTCACATCGGGATAAACACGAATCCATTCGAATTCTTGCAATTTGGAGTCTTCTATTGCATCGACCTGGAATTGTAAAGTGTTTGGCGGCATTTGCAGATGAACCCGTCGCGTTTTCTATGGTATTGTCAAGAATTTCAAGATCTTTAGCTCATGAGGTAAGATTCAGGCAGGAAAAAGCTAGAAAAAAGTTTTGAATATTTCAGAGTCACGATTGGCACTTTTATGAAAAATCGCTGAACGAGCTGTCGGATACACTCTCTGCGTCAGCCACAAAACTGTTTGATACGGTGAGGAGGCTCAAGTTTGTACTAGCATAAAATTTGAGTAAAGCGTTGTACTGGGCTCAAATTTGGAGTGCGAAAATTTAAACAGACCATCAGTAAATTGGCCAAGTTTCTAATTATTTTATCAACTTTGAGCTGAGGTAACGCTTGTCAAAGTTGCTTCATGTCATGAAAATTATAACGAAAAATTACGCCTTCATTTTTGGGGATTTATGTCTAAAGATATACCTATTTTTATCAGTTCAGGTAATTGGGCGCCATCCGGAAGAATTTTAAAAGAGAAAATTGTTCGAAATTTTCTTTTGAATGCCAATTTTTTAAACTTAAAACTTTAACTATCCAATCCTCATAAAGTTGTGTACTTCGAGATTTTGAAATTAAAAATTTTAATCTTAAAGATTTTAAAATAGATTTTAAAAATCTGGAGATATTCGAGGTTCTAAAAGTTCTTATGGATTCGGGGATCTCAAATTTTCTGAAGAACCATTTTCATCAGTCCGGGTAATTGTGCGCTACCATAAACTTCAATTGATTCCAGGTTTTCTCCTCCTCCCCTGCAAAAGCCTATCAACTTCTTTGCCAGCCAATGGAACACTTTTATGGATTCAATATGACTCAATTGGCATTCCATGCAAGTTCACTGTTCTCATACTTTTTTAAAAATCAGTTTTTCCAGTGCAACGCCCGAGAAATCATTGCTCACGAGTGCTGTCAACGATGGGTTCATCGCAAACTCTACGGGAACCTTCAAGCCAAATGTTTCCCATTTTTTATCCCAAAATGGGCCAAAATTTGCATATCTGCTATACTGATAATTCCTGTTAAGTTTTGGATGTTGGTTCGTCCAAAAGATCGGAATAAGGAAAGTACAGTATCGCCTACTGTAGCTTTGTTGGATGTTGGAAAGTTTCCACAAAAGCAGAGAGCTATTTCCACTTACAGGTTGGTGTAAAACTTTGAAAAAAATCAATTGATGTTTTTTATAGTGTAATTTCTTCTCGAAGTGAGGCTCTAACAGCTCTGACTGCTCCTCTTTCGACAGCTTTTGGCTTGAATTCTGCTCTTGGAGGTGCTGAATCTGCAACACCTCAATCCATGGTGTTCCCACTCAATATTGAAGAAATCGACAAGGATTCTCGACCATTTGGGAAGAAGGTAATCGCTCAAAAATATCTAATTGACTTCAAAACTATTTTTAGAACCGCATCCGTCGTGCACATGCTCCAAGCCTTTCCACTTTTTACTCAACTCCAATTGTCAAATATTGGCTTTCACTGTTATTCAGAATAGTCTACATTTGCCTGCTAGCTTATTCGGTAATCTGACAGTTCATCTGAAACTCTTAGAAAAATTCCAATATTCAGGTAGTCCTTCCGGGATGTGGATCCAACATTTGGGATACTGGAATGTGGATGTGGTCTCTATTTTTATGGCTCGAAAATTGCTGGGTTTTAGGTGCGAGAGCCCGGAAAATTCCGTTGTCGCTAATGCCTTGGAGGGTTTTCGATGTTTTTACACTTTTGGTTTTTCTGATTCTTTTGCTGGTCATGAAAGTGTTTCCAGCCGAAGCGTTGTTGGACTTGTTGGTAAGTATATAAATTCTGGTGGCCTAACTTTTGCAAGTTGAGATTTCTAGGCCGCCCTGTTCAAGGGCCTAGTAATGTCCTGATATTCACTTGGGCTGTTTTCTCGGCCATTTACCATGGTGGCCTAGAAAGCTCAACTTGCGAAAGTTAGGCACGTCTATTCCTCAAATAAAAATTGTCCTAAAAGTCATACGAAAATCAAATAATGGTTATAAGAATAAAGACTAGAGTTGAGAATTGGAGGTTTTGATATGGTGTAGTATCCTGAATTCTGAAATATTCAAATTTTTCCAGGGAATCTCCTCAATCTATTCTGCCAAAGTTGTCTCCGCCTTCTTCGTTCTCTACATCTCCTACTCCACTCTCTTCACGTATATCCCCCTCTCCGACATTTTCGGTCCAATGATCGTTCGTGTCAAATTAATGCTTCTTCGAGATTTCACCAACTTCCTCTTCATGATTGCTCTTGTCATGTTGAGCAGTGCAGTTGCAATCCAAGCAGTAGTGTTCCCAGATCGTCCCGTGACAATTGAAGTTCTTCGAAAAACAATGTCATGGATTTGGCTCAGTTTATTCACCACCGATCTTTCCAGTAAGCTTCCAGTATTTCAATGCAAATCCAATCTAAAAATTTCAGATCTCTCTGAATCGGAGACTTGTCGAAAATCTTTCTTGGGAGCACCAAAACAATACTGTAACTTAGTGGGTCAATATGCCAATAATGCTTGTCCCGCCCAATCCCTCCCAGCCTATCTGATTATCATTGAGTATTTTGTGATTCTCAAACTACTTCTATGGCCAATTCTCTTCGCATTTTTCTCCAAAACTGCGAAGAACGTTGATGATGAAGCGGATAAAATTTGGAGATTCCAGTTGTATTCCTTGGCTGAAGATTTTAGGCTCCGCCCACCCCTTCCACCTCCTTTTACTCTTCTTTGTATCCTTTGCTCAGCGTGTTGCACATTCACGAATACCATCAACGCATTCTTTTCGGAATGTGATCATCCGGATTTTGAATCCAGAGACAAGAATCGAACGATTTGGAGATTCGGATCAATCTACCGTAATCCCTCTGTACCATTCAAAAAGAACGAGTTTGTCAACTCATTTTGGAGGAAATTATCAATGGAACAATGGAAAAATACGGAACAGAAACAGAAAACTACAACGAACAAGACTGAACTGCAAGAACTTCATAACATTCATGTAAGAGTTCTAGTTCTACAGTATTCTCAACTTTCAATTTTTCAGAATCACATTCGAATGATGACGTTACGAGATTCATACGAAAAATCGGGTTCTCGGAAGGCTTCTGAATTACAGTTTTTCGAAAAGTATCCAGAAAGTTCGATTATGAAAATTAGTGTGAATTTGATTTCAAAGCCATGGGCGGTTCTTGTGCCAAGATACAATCCACCGTTCTATTGTAAGCCTGCAGAGGAGTTTTATGCTGATGTTCAGAAATATGTGGATATTGCAACAGAACAGGTATGTCATAAGAAAATATGAGGTCCCCCAGCGACAACTACCGTAACCTAAGAATATCTTCATTTTCTGAATTTATTTTCTCGATTTTTTTTTAAAGAAAAAAATATCTTTTTGCTCAATTTTTCTCGATTTTCGCCTGCTTTCCGAAGTTTTTTTCTACAATAAAATAAGCAGGAAAACCGGTGAAAACTGAATTTTCAAATTTCAAAGTTTTCAAAAAGCCTATTTTCCGCAACAAGAACAATTATGAGAAAATGGAAAAGATCGAGATTAAGAAGGGAAAAAACACATCTCCGGTTATAAGCAACTTATATTTTTCTTCAGAATGTCGGAGAATTAAAAAGAATCTGGAGAAGTCGCCAAGCAAACGATGTCACCAGTAATAGCGAAAAGTGCTGGAAACTGAGTGCCGCTGGTTTTCCATTGAATCCGAATGGAAGAACTGGAATGGCTGGAAGAGGAAACCATCCAAGATTCGGAGCTAATCGACGATGCTATTATATTGTTCTGAGTGGTGGTGTGGAAGCACAATGTCAAGTTTTAGTCGATAGTAAGAAGAATATTCCCAACGAATGGCATTTGGAGAACTCATCGAAGGATGAACACTTGACTTCGATTCTGAAAATGATTGGAGTTTCTGATTCAGATGCCCATGTATGTATTGATTTTTCTCTTTTAGTTCTATCATTTATTTTCCAGATGTTCTCAATGCGCCGTCTTGATAGCTCAATTGTCACCGCTGACAAACGAATCCCATCCAATGACACAAGCCCCGCCCATTTGGCATCTGAAGTTGCTGAAAACGAAAACGACACGGACAACGCCTGGACTGAGCATGATGTGTGGGCGATTTCGCTTCGGGAGCGGAGAATTCTGACTACGATAATTGGATACTCGTGGCTTCCAACATCGGCGATTCGTGGAACGATTCTTCCATGGCAAGCGGATCTGGTATTCAGAGCAAAGACAATTTACGGGTTGTAAAATTTCGTTTTTCACTTATGATAATACCTTTTAATTTTGGTGATAAATATGATCTGATCTGAATAATAAATCTTTAATACTTCAATGCTTTCATTTTTTTCTTTTTTTATTGGTCGAATTAGAAAATCTGTAAAGATAAGGAAAATCTGAACGGACTTCGGAATCCCGACCATTTTACCATAAAAATCGGTCAGAATATTTCCGGAGCTTTGTTTCGCAGTTAGAGCTTTTTGACTAGGCAAATACTCACTTGCTATAGGATCATTTGCTATTTTCCCATTTGCTTTGAAAGCTCATTTGCTATACTATCACTTGCTATGGATCTTTTGCTATTTTAGCTCATTTGCTACAGATAATTTGCTATATTTATTTGAAATTATAGGCTTAAGCAAAATGTTGTGGAAAAAACAATGTTTAAGCCTAAGCCTGTAGTACAGACATGAGCGGACTAAAATTTTTGAAAATCCGGAAGAAGGAATAAGGAACAAGGAACAAAAATTGAAAATCAGGAACAAGGAATAAGGAATAAGGAATAGAAAAAACACCCCGAATAAGGAAGAAGGAATAAGGAATACGGAACAAAATTTCGAAAAAAGCCGAATGTGTTTTGAAACTTTTTGATAAAACGTATAAAAGAGGAATTTAGGCTTCATTAAACGACTTTTTAAGTGGTAGTTTAGGTTTAGAAAGCGTTTTTTCTAATTTTAAATTTCTAATTTTTAATTGTTCTAATTATCCGGAAGAATAAGAAAAAATCAGGAATAAGGAATAAGGAATAAGGAAAAAAAATTGAAAAACCCGGAAGAAGGAATAAGGAATAAGGAATTGAAAAAACACCCGGAATAAGGAATAAGGAATTCCGCTCATGTCTGCTGTAGTATAAAACAAATAAAAACGGTTATCATGACCTCATTCATGAAACATTTCTGAAACCCCATAGCAAATGATCTGTAGCAATGAGCTAAAATAGCAAAAGATCCATAGCAAGTGATAGTATAGCAAATGAGCTTTCAAAGCAAATGGGAAAATAGCAAATGATCCTATAGCAAGTGAGTATTTGCCTTTTGACTACGGTATATCAAAGGCGCACACAAAATCTTCTCGTGCGGGTCTCGAACGGAATCACTTTTTTTCGGTTTTTGAAGTCTGTTTGTTAATTTTTCGTTAATTTCTAGACATTTTGCGATGGGAAAGCAAATTTTCTACTGTAAAAATTAACAATTTTTCGATTCCGAAACTTTAAAAAGCCATTCCGAACTTCTATAAAAAACACCGAAACGATTTTTTACAGGATTACTGTAGCGAAGAAGTACGCGATGCGTCTAACTTGACGACAGTTGCGCGTTCAAAAACTGAATTTTTACGTGAACACTCAAGGCAGTTTTTCAGCAATTTTCCTAGATTCTCTTCGTGGCTCCACGCCATCTTCTAGGTGACGTGGACGCGCGGTGTTTTGAATTTTGAGCTAAAATTCAGAAAAAAATGGATTTCGAGCAGAGAATGAGAAGATATAAGGTGGGGATTTTTTAATATTTCGCAAAAATTGTTATTATATGTTTGCCAAACAGCAGCATATGGCACTTCACCAGAAACACAATACATAAGTACTTATCGATTTTCGGCCAACGCCGACCTTCTGTCGGTTCACATAGACAAAAAAACAGCGGGAAAATGGATCAATCACCATTTCTTTCCTAATCGTTTTCACCTGTTCTTATCATAATGCAGTTTTGATTCAGGACGAAAACGGAACAAAATTTCCACCATCTCTTGTTGTGTGTAACTTTACGTCGCAGTGTTGGCACTATAGTGACACGGTTGACCTCAATCTGTCTCCTTTTTCCCCACTGTCTGTAGTCCAATATTTACCCAAGGGAGAAAAAGCCGAACTGTTCGATACTTGACTCTAAATATTCTCGATTTTTTTCCAGATCGATTCGATGAAATATGACCAACGAGTGAATGGAGGTATGGGGAGAAATGAGGGAGATAAAAGATTATAATTGATATTTTGTTTCAGTTTCTGGCTTCAAAATGAACGACTGGCATCAACCATATTCAGCTTCATCGCCTTCTTCTAGAAATGGAGAGGACGATGCTTCATCGGTGACGCATTCAAGGTGAGGAAAAACAGGAAACTGATTGAAATCTATCTGTCTTCTTTTCCTTTTTCGCAAGCCAATCAATAGACTTTGTCTTTTTTTTCAGACCCCCACGTCGTAGCCGATTGGACAAGGATCTTCCAACGGCACGAGGTCCGATGATTATCCAACCAGCGCCTCATAATTCTCGAAAAGTTGTTAATAAACATGGAATGTCTAATGGAGGCTCCAGAACACATAACTCGACTTTTAACGGATACGATAAACGGTTAGAAAAATGAAAAACATCTTAAAACCCCTGAAACTTTTGCAGATATTACCATAACTCCTCTCGTGGGCCTAATGAAAGTTTCTCTGGAATTTACCCACGATCTGGAAACGTTTCGGGCTATGCTAGTGACTTTATGAACAGTCGGATTGGAGCTGGACTCTTACCGAACAATATGAACGAATCTCTGCGAAGACCCAGATCATCTATTGCTGAAAAGTACACTAATGCTCCACGTAACGGGTTTGGAGGCTATGATTCCGGAGAATCGGAGAATAATTCCGGAGAGTTGGAGGATGAGGAAGGAGAGGATGAAGAGTTGAGAACGTACAATTTGGAGGCACGACGAGCGCAAGGTTCTAGAAGTGTCAGCAATATTTTGGCAGCGGATCATTTTGGAGAGGAAGATGAAAAATATTATTTCGGAGTTGTGAAACTTGGATCACAAATGGTGGATCATGTATTCCGAACAATGCCACCTCCAGAAGAATATTATCGCTTCAAACCTCTTGAACGAGTCGCCTACATCTTCTACTGTGCAGTTTATAACAAACCATATAAGCGAGTTCAAGAGTTTCGAAATATTTTCAATCGAGAATACTTCAACTACGTTTGTGCTGGGGATAGTGAGGAAACAGCTCTTTACAAGGTAGAAATTTTCAGTTTTACCTTTCTTGAAAGTGAAATTTCGATTTTTAGATCTGTAAATCCATGCAAGACCAGCACACTCAAAAACAAATCGAAGAATCCCGACTGGCTTATGAAAAAGCGCAACGAGATGCTGCCGAGAGTGCGAAACTCGATTTCAATAAGTAAGTAGTTGAAAATTAGTTATTTTCACATTTCCTTCACATTCAGAGACCGAATTATGGACCCAGAGGACCATAAAGTTGCCATTTCCCAACCGGAAGAAGTTTTGAGTAATGGACCACTTCACTATCACACTTGTCTTCAATTCGCCACCATCGGAGTTGGAGGAAAGATGGTGATCATCAGGCCAGCCGGAACCGTTGATCACGTATCTGGTCATGTTCTCAGCACCACTAGTGTTCATGTGGATGACTTACGAAGTTTTCTGAATTTTGACGAGCAGTCTGGAAAAGTTATTGAATCTGTGCAAAACTTCAAAGGGCCATTGATAGCTGGACAGACACCAACACATTCTGTTCGCCTTTATATTCAACGACAAGTCGATGCTCTGCGACAGATGCTGAATTCTCCAGATGTTAAAAAAAGTGAAGTGGTAGATGCGTTGCTGATTTGGCAGTTATTGGAAGTTATGGTTCAACAGCATGGAGTGAGTTACATTTATTTGTTTCCTAATGAGAAACTGAGCTTTACAGAGAGTCACTGGCCCGGATATTGCCACTTTGCTGACAAATGCATCGGAAGAACTAGCAGAAAATACGGGAATTGCTGAAGGAGGAGTGCTGGATGCCCCACAGAAGTTAGATGCAAAAGAGCGGTTCAATAAGTTCCTGCTTGGGGGACATATCAATGAGGCAGTGGAGAGTGCAATTTCTGATGGGCTCTACGCGGATGCGATGACTTTGATCCGTAGACTCCATCCGAATGATGCAAAGAAAATCGAAGAAATCGAAACACGATTCATGAATCTTCGATCTATCGATGATCCATTTGCCACACTTGTCGCTGTTGCTAACGATCAACTGCCACCTATTCTCACGAATTCAGCATTTGATGACGACAACAACTGGAAGAGACACGCGGCGATTGTACTCGCTAATCTCAGCTCGGAGACAGCGATGCTAACGATTTATCGTCTTGGTTTGCTTCTGGCGAGAAGAAAACGAGACTGCGCTGCTGACTTCTGTTTGCTCGTTGTCTGCATTCTAACTGGATACGATTCGTTTAGTCTGCCAGCTACGTCGGCTACAGAAGGACAAGAACGATCTAGAGAGCACATTGGCCTGGTGCACAGTGGATCTAGTTTGCTGAACAGAGTCGATGGGTTATCGGGAACGGCTGGATTCTCATTCACTGATCTCCATGCAACTGACATCTTCGACTACGCTCTTCGTCTAGGAAACGGTAACACTGCTTCCCCACTCGCCAAATCAGTTGACTATCAAGTGTCTCGTATCGAATACGCCAAGAAGCTAGCTTCCTATGGTGGATTTGCGACGGACGCCTTCCGATACTGTACTGAAGTTGCCAGATCATTGTGGATGTTCATTGGAGCATTTGATCAGAATGTGTTGCTTGATTTGTGTGAATTGGCCGAGAGTCTTCAACACGTTGCAGCCACAACACCAGCTGAAATCGAATGGATTGCTGCTATGAGAATGACGTTGAGTGGAGCGATGCCATCTGTTCAAGAGAATCAAGAGATACAACAACCAGAAGAAGATCACTCTCTCGCTTCGGAAGCTCAAAAGTGGCACGACGAGCATCAGGCTCCCATTGAAATAACGAAGAGATATGTTCCTAACCACCGTGAAGTGTCAGCTCCTCCGGGGAACTACTATGAGCAACCACCAACACAGCAGCCGCATGCCGCAACAGTACCTCCTCCTACAACGAAACCCGCGCTGCTGCCACCTACCATAACGTCATCTGAGTCTTCTTATTTAACTACAGAGACTGGAGGATCGATTTCAACGGAAACTGTTGCGGTGTCTACGTCCAGAACTTCTACCATCCCAGAGCCTACTCCAGAACCACCAAAGCCAGTGGAGCAACCTGTTCTGACACCACCACCAGTGAGGAAGTCGTTTATTCCGGAAATGACACCACCACCTGTTGATATCCCTCAACCAATCCCTACACCTCATCTTCCACCGATGACCCCTCCTCCAAAAACTCAGCCACCGCCGGTATCAGCATCTCAGCCCATCCCAATGGCCACAAAAAAAATAGATGCTGATATTGCGATGAGTCCCAGATCGGAGTTAGATGACTTGTGGGGTGCAGCACCTCCATCCATCTCTCAACCGATGTACCAGCCAATGCCAGTCATTAAAACACCGCCTGCTCCGGTTCCTTCAACACCACCAGCAATGTCATCGGCCCCACCTCGAACCCATGGTCAACCTTCAGTGCCGAATACCAAGACTGTAAGAGCTTTCAAAGCTCTCAAAAATGTGAAATTTGATCTTTTTAGGCCATTCCACCGTCACCTGAAAAACCACAACAACCACAGGAGCTTGGCAAGATGGAGAAGAATAATTCTGGTTCATGGTTTGGTTCGATCAGAAGTAAAATCATCAAGTCGATTCCATCGGCAAATCAGATGATTCTTCCGGATGACAAGAAACCATCGGTAAGACTCAGGATTCGAATTCAATTCTCATAAATTCATGTTCCTTATTTTTCAGATTGTCTGGGATCCAGTCCAACAAAAGTATGTTGGTACTGGCGTTGAAGAAGAAGTCGTCGCTCCACCACCACCAGTCATGTCTGCTCCACATCTAATGGGAGGAGGTGCCGATTCGAACAAGTCGAGTACGAACAGTCTCCGAAATGCAAGAAGTGGAGTTGGCTCTCGGTATCTGCAGTCTGGAATGGCTACTAGTCAAGCGCCGGCCATGGATACTGGGATGCCTTCGATGATGCCACCGACAATGATGCCATTGCCAACTTCGTTTAGCTTCATGCCAGCAGCTGCTGATGGTAATTCCTTGTCAGCTGAATCATAGTTTGAAAAAAATCATTTCCAGATGACTCTTCGGAATATGTGGATCCGTTCAGTGCAGAAGCGAGTCCAACCGCAGAAGATGGATCAAAACAAAATTAGATCAATGTTTTTCTTTTATATAATTTCCATATATATATATATATGTGCCTCCGCATACTATTTCACTTTTTCATGTGCTCCGAGTCCTCCTATATACCCCCCATTGCTCCAAAAAATAACCATTTCCTGTTATCTGGTCAGGTCCGTTTCCTCTAAAAACATCTGTGATTATTCCAATTTTAGCGCATCTTCGTCATTCGCTTTGTTGTTGTTGTGCAACCCCCCCCCCCCCCCCCCCCATATAGACGGTTTTATCTTCTAAATTAAGAAACAGTAGGTTAGTAAATTTTCTCTTCTCTGTTGAAAGAAACTATATATTAAAGTGTGCTCCAAAAAAGTTCTGGTAAATGTTCATTTAAATAAAGTTATATGATCGTAAAGTAGGTCTCCAAGGGGAGAGAACCTTTTAGTTTCAACAGCAACGTGAGAAATCACAGTAACCTCCTGCCAATCAGATTTACGACTTTGTCAGTTCCTCCGCTCTCTGAATACCAAACATTACGCTTATTCGAAAATGTATCAACTGGACGTTAGTTTTCAGAATCTCAGAATTTTCCTAAATATTTTTCATCATTTAGTCTTGGTACACAGTGCTCTTCGAGCTTCTTCTCGTCGGCTTTTCCCTCTACAATTCGCTTCGAATGACCACTTGGTGGAATGTTGTGGCTAGTGAGTTAGAGAGCTGAAAGTTGATAAAAAACGCTGAATATCGTTTCAGAAGGAACTGAAATCGGTGTGAATGGAGTGACACGTGTCCCATCGATCGCCGATCATTTCGGAATTCGTTCTGAAAAGAGCACGAAGAGTTGTGCGAAGAAAATCGCCGCGGTATGGAGTAATTTCAGATTTTGGCGAGAATTTTCAGTTTTTTTTGCAGAAATCGCCGACGACGTCATTCCAAATGGGCGATGGACTCGAAGTACACTAATCACCGTCAGGAAATCAGTGAAACTTGAGAAAGAATAGAGAAATGGCATCTGAATAAACATTGCTTTTTTTGTTAATTTCTATTGTTTGGGGAAGGGAAAGAAGGTCAAAAAGAGAAAAGAAGTGATCATTAATCGATGCAATAAAAAATAAAATTTTTTCAAAATTAGTTGCAATAATTAAATAAATATTATTGTGCTACAACCATCGGAGCTGCGAAAGTCCCACAACGAAAACTACAGTAACCTAGATATATGATAATTTTCCGGATTTTCTCGATTTTCGTTCGCTTCCAGCCAATTTTCTCGTCATCAAAGATTCACATTTCCCCCTTTTTCGGGGAAAAATGATGAAGAAAAAGTGACGAGAAGCAGTGAACGTCGAGAAAATAAATCCGGAAAATAAAACTACTTTTTAATATAGATTACGGTAGTTGTCGTTGTGGGACCTGACTTTTTTGGAACACAATAAAAACGAAAAAAGTTCAGGCAGAGCGAAAATGAACTAAATTTTCTCGATTTTTCTAGATTTCCGATGGATTTCTGGAAATTTTTCTATGGGAAAATAAGCAGGAAAGCATTTGAGAAATGAATGTTTGAATTTAACAGTTTTTAAAAAGAATATTTCCGCACTAAATCGAGACTTTCGAGAGACTAAATCGAGAAAAAATTCTAGATTACAATATATTTTAGTTTCGCTCTGCCAAAGCCACAATATTCAAGAAGCCAAACGAAAAACTGAAACCGTTCAAATTCACAAATTATACTCATTAGCTTTCCTCCGCTTTTCTGTTCAATATCCAATTGATTACCCGCAGTCATGGGCTCGCCGACTTTGAGAGGGATGTATCTATAAAAATAATTGTTAGTTTTGTGAATAAAAAAACTAACTCTTGTTGATACCAGTATTCTTTTGGTCTTCTTTTCGGATCCGATCGTTTCGGTTCAAACTCTCGAACATGTTCAATTGATCGTTGTCTGTCTACAGTATCGAATTGATATTCTGGTTTTAGGATAACAGTGATCAGCTTCAGTTGGTCATAAGCTTCCTTGTTATACCATTTCCTCACTACGTCAATAAGCAGGCTGTTATCGCATTGGGCCTCTTTCAAATTTAAAACGGACTTTTTGAAATTCTTCAGAATGTTAGCTGTTGCTTTCCTAGCTTTTAAAAACATCAGATTCCGAATTCCGCTAATATCCACGTCATCATCCAATTCTCCATTGATTTGACCATCGACAGCAACCCCTTTCAAGCTTGGATGGGATTTTATAAAGTTTTCAAAATCTTTTGCCTCCACTTCTTCCTTTTGAATAAAACAACTGCTCAAATTTTTTAATTTGGGAATTTGTTGAAGTTGTACAGTTTCATTCTCAACAAGTTTCACTTCTGAAGGCGTTTGAAACAGGGAAAGGATGTAATTCTGAATTGCCAATGGATCGATTTTCTCAAATTTTTTGAGGTAAATCAAATGGAACTGGAAATCATTATCTGTATCATACACTTTATGGATCCTGGAACATTTTAGTTAAGATCTTTCCCAGCTTTTCATATATTACCTGAACTCCAAATTCTCCTTGGAATATTTGATCATAACTTTTTCCTTACCTACGAGCCTCGGATATATTTCAAAATTAACCATTATTGCTCCCGTTCATCTTCACCAAGTGATGTATGAAACCCATTTCCATCGTTGCTCATATGAATTTCCATTAAGCTAAAATGCTCCAATTTTATTTTCTGGATCAATTTTGCATCGACGGGAACAGAGGGACAGCGAAAAGACCAGAAGCAACTAATTGTTGAATGATTTCCTCTTGAATTATGAATGGATATTTTAGTAGTCTCATTCGTTCTCTGAAAATATTTTTCGATCTTTAAAAAAAACGAAAAGCAGTAGAAACGATAGAAAAATGAATCAAGGAAACAAAATCATCAAGATCTTATTTTTCGAATCGGCATTTGAATATTGGTGGCCGAGAAAAAGGTAGATCATGCTAACTGGGCACCTATTGATTGGTTACTGTGTCGCAAAGACACAGAAAAAATACCCCTTTTGTGGTTTTTCTAGTTTGGGTCTTTGATAGGAATTTCTCCCAGGAAGAACCAGAAAATGAAAAATTCGAAGACAGAAAACCTTTCAGAATCGGGTATTTCGATGTAATAAGATTTCGAAATCTATAAATTTTGGAATGTTGAAACCTTAGAACCAAGAGTTTCAGAATATTCAGATTTCAAGCCCTGGAAATAAAAATTTTAGAATTCCCAGAATCTCAGAATCTTGGAATCTCAGAATCTCAGAATCTCAGAATCTCAGAATCTCAGAATCTCAGAATATCAGAATTTCAGAATCTACGAATCTCAAATTACAGAATATTAGACTCTGGAATTCTCAGAATCTCAGAATCTCAGAATTACAGAATCTCAGAATCTCAGAATCTCAGAATCTCAGAATCTCAGAATCTCAGAATCTCAGAATTACAGAATCTCAGAATCTCAGAATCTCAGAATCTCAGAATCTCAGAATCTCAGAATCTCAGAATCTCAGAATCTCAAAATCTCAGAATCTCAGAATCTCAGAATCTCAGAATCTCAGAATCTTAGAATCTTAGAGTCTCAGAATCTCAGAATCTCAGAATCTCAGAATTACAGAATCTCAGAATCTCAGAATCTCAGAATCTCAGAATCTCAGAATCTCAGAATCTCAGAATCTCAGAATCTCAGAATCTCAGAATCTCAGAATCTCAGAATCTCAGAATCTCAGAATCTCAGAATCTCAGAATCTCAGAATCTCAGAATCTCAGAATCTCAGAATCTCAGAATCTCAGAATCTCAGAATCTCAGAATCTCAGAATATCAGAATTTCAGAATCTACGAATCTCAAATTACAGAATATTAGACTCTGGAATTCTCAAAATTTAATGGGAAAGGATTTTTGACTAAAAAATTTTTGTCGATATTTAGAACTTTTCAAGACTTTTCAAATTCGCAGACCTTGAATTCGCAAAACACGGTACCTCCTCTCCTCCCATTCAGAATATGCCATCTTTTTGTTCCTCAAACAATCGAAGAATCAACAAAAAGAGACAAATTATTTTGGAATCATCACGTCCAAAATGTCTAATAATAATTGGCCTTTGTCTCCAAAATATTCTCACCCTCTCTATTCATTCAAATCGTGATATATGTGTTTTCTCTCTCAATCCAAATCGGGTGCGGCGGCGGCCGATCCCCCAAGATTTGTTTTGCTCACAGAGCAGGAGCCCTGGGCGGCCCGTGAGGTATCTGTCATTCGGGAACATCCATTTGTTTTCTTGGAGACACCTCCTCTCTTCATTTTTGCCATTCATTTTATCTTGTATCATTATCCTTTTAGACTCGATTTTGGTGACAAAATCCAGAGAATGAAGCATTCTCTCGGGTTACTGTACCTGTTTGTATTGGCATTGGCAGAAGATTGTGTGGACCGACCGTGTGTTGAATGTAGGCATTTTATAAAACAAGATGATCCATGTCTTCATCATGGTACCAAGCCTATGCTCTTTTGCGATCCACAAACTAAGTTAGTTCAAAATTTTGAGCATAATCCTCTAAGCCTAATTTTATCCCTTCAGTTTAATGCAAGAATCCTCGACCAACTTTTTGGAATGTGTCCAGAATCGATGGGTCCTTCGTGAATGCGTAACAGGAACTGTCTATGAATCCGGACGTGGTTGTGTGGATCCGACACTTCAGCCTTTTATGCAAGGATTTTCGGTTTCTGGTAGTGGAAGAGTTGGAGATGTTTGTCAATATAATACTGATTGCTTGAGCGTGAGTCGGAAAAAAAATCCTCGATAGGAAAGAAGGTTTGAATTTCAGGGAATGTATTGTGCAACCGGATTATGTACCTGTCTTAGCACCTACATTTTGAGAGAGAGCTACTGCTATGAGAGTGAGTTTATGGTAGTCAACTAACACAAAAAGTAGCCAACTAACAAAATATTGATGATAATATAATGAACTTTTTATTAGTGGACAACTTTTGGATATCTCTTACAATAACCGAGATAAATTTATTCAAAGAAAAGTGCGCTCCACGGGCAATTCGAGGTGTAGCCTTATTTACAATTAGCATCTACTTTGACCCTATTTATCTCATTTCCTGTGAAAGATATAAAAAAGTAGTCAATTGAAAAAATGTTTATCATAACATTACCAACATTTTATCAGTCGATCACCTTTTGATATCTTTTACAGGGTATGAGATACATGGGCGTAAAGTTGATTGTTTGGAAAGCATTTTTATGGAGTGATTGAAATTTTCTTTGTTCTAAAATTTTTTCCACTTCCCCTTAACTTTCAACTTTGTGCCCGCATAACTCGTTTCATGTGAAAGATATCGAAAATAGGTTAACTGACAAAATATTTGTGATATCACGATAAACAATTTATCAGTTCATCGCTTTTTTGATATCATTTACAGGAAAAGTTATATGGGCTCCAAGTTGAGGGCTTTTCTACTACAGGTTTTACGGTAGCTCAATTCAAGTTCCAGACCCTTGTCTTCAATTAAAACTCCTTTCAGAAGTCAACCCAAATCAACCAGGATGCACCTACGATGTGCAATGTGAAGCCGTCTGGCCTGGCTCAAAATGTCGAATGGACAGCTCAATCGGAACATGTCGTTGTCCAGAAGAAACCCACGTGGCCCGTGAAACCCGCGATGGTTGGGTCTGTATCTCCTTACGGGACCACTCATCCGGAGGAACCGCTCCGTTGTATTTCGTTTGCCCTCTTCCTGAAGGTGCCGGTTTCAAAATCTCTTTGAACGATCCAAGTCCTGCTATGGGAGCTTTCCCTGTAGGATGTACTGTTGGCTCGTCTGCAACAATTGAGCCAGTTCAAGGACTTCATGGAGGTGGTGCATGTATGTGGCCATCGGATGGAGAGTATATTGGAGACGTTTATGATTGTATTCATACGAGTCCACATGTGAGTTTTCATCGGAAAGAAGTGTTTTTCGGTTATCCTATATCTCTTGAAACTATGTGTGCACATAAAAGGGTGGCGATGAGGGTATTGTTTGTGATAGAAGTGTGGTCGGCACCCTTAAATGTGTAAATATGGGTATAAGTGGCGGGGGATGATGGTTTCTTTTGGAAGTGATATGAGTGCCAAAGATGGGAGAAATGTGGGGTCAAACGTAGGGGAAGGATAGCCTCCTAATTGAACGCCACCCTCTAATAGAACGTTCTCTGAGCAGTGCTCTGGAAAATAGAACGCCACCCTCCAATTGAATGCCACACTCTAATAGTGCGTCACCCCAGAAGTACATTTTCGTTTCACTTACTAATTGTTGGTTCCAGTACTGACCAAAAAGAAACATTAAAATAAGGAAAACAGTTGAAAGTGGTCAAATTTGCATGTTTTGAACCTTTTTGAATATTTATGTTTGAATATTTGCTGAAAAAATCCCACATCCCTGAACGAAGTTTTTACTAATGATGTCAAATAATGCCAGCCTCTAATTGAGTGCCACCCTCTAATAGAACGTTCTCCCAGCTATGTATGGAAAAAATAGAACGCCATGGTTTTGAATTAGAGTTTTTACGGTAAGTATCTTGGAAGCACAAAAATTGGTAGAAATCTAATTTTTCGTTTGATTCTGAGCTACTGAAATTTTCAAAGCGATTCCTCAAGTCTATTGCTATGATTTTCCAAAGATGAAATGCTTCTTGCCCTCTGTTGTGCATGAGAAGAAGCAACTTTGATAAACGATGATTCAGCTCAAAATTGATCATTTAAGTTGAAATTTGGCCAGATAACTGATCTGTTATTTGAGTTTCTGCACTCCACATTTGAGCCAAGTGCAATGTTTTACACAGATTTTATGCTAGTTCAAACTTTAGTTCCTAGAAGGGTTTAACTATTCAGAGATGGGCAAAATTTTCTATTATAACTTTCTTTAAAAAAAGCTTTACAAGTCCTATTCCAGATTAACTTGGCCGAAAAGTTCCCCCAATCCAACTACGCCCCCACTGCCGATGGTGTCTGTTGCCCCAGCCGCGCTCTCGCCTGTATCCAACCTCAACTCACCGGCCCAAACCCATCAGAGCCTCGTTGGTGGTACAATTCAGTCACGGGAACATGTCAGCAGTTCATGTGGGATTCAGGAGCCTCTGAAGCGAAATATCACTCTCCAAACAACTTCAAAACTATTCAACATTGCGAGTCGTATTGTAGAGATAGTGAGTTGCTCCGATTCGTTTGGAGATGGAAACTGAAAATTGATACTCTTTCAGCTTGCCAACGTGGATCCCCACAATACTCCACCGAATCTACAGTTCATTCAGAGCGTCCTATTACTTCCTGTGCTGCTTCAGTTTCCTGCGCTAATGATTTCCAATGCACAGCCATCGGAAGTCAACATCTATGTTGTCCAACTCCTGGATCTGTGTGCTCAGCTAAAGGAGGACGTCCATTTGATATCCAACCAAGAAACTCAGTTTATCATTCTGGATTTATGGTGTACACTGGAAAAGAATCCATCAGATTCTACTATGATCCTGGTACCGGAAGATGTCAAGATTTTGTATACAAGGGAGCCGGTGGAAATTACAATAACTTTTTGTCAAAGCACGAGTGTGAAATGTATTGTGCAAGATGTAAGTGATCTGGAGATGGAAATTTTTGGAAAGGTTATTTTTTTAGTACAATGCGAAAGAGGATCCCCATTGAGAATCGGAGAAGAAGCTCAACGCTGTCAGAACAACGCCCAATGCCCGTCCTCTCACGAATGCAAAGCCGATCAAGGAGTTTGTTGTCCTAGAAAACGTAAAATTGTGAAAATTTGGATTATGTTTATAAGTTTTAAATTTAGAAACAATCTGCGCTCAGCCACTCAGAATCGGAGATTGTACAGAAAATGTGAAGAGATATTGGTATAACGCGAAGACGAGACAGTGCCAGATGTTTGAGTACACAGGTAAGTTGGATAGGTCAAAATGATTGAGAAACATGAGATTTCAGGTTGCCAAGGAAACGATAACAATTTCGACTCGATCTTGGATTGCCAGAACTTCTGTAAAAATGCTATTCGTGAGTTTTACAAATATTTTTTGGAACGTTTCAACCGAAACAAGCTACCGTTATTGCTCTGATAGGAGCCCACCCGATGAGAGACATTAGAAATCTGTCAACTGATAAACTATTGCTGGTGTTATGACAAACAATTTATCAATTGAGAGTTTTTTGATATCTTTGATAGGAACTGAGATAATTGAGCTCAACATGCACGTATTGAGTGAGCTTCTTTTAAATATGGTAGTTGCCTGGTAGCTAAAATTTCGAATGAAATAGCTTGTCTCAATACAATTCTAAAATGAGATTTTGGCAGCAAACTTAAAATCTTTTGATCTCGCTATACCTGTTTTTCCCCTCCCAATGCCTTTGATCATCCCAAAACCAATTTTTTCCAGCCGAACCAAAATGCATCCAAGGTCAAGCCTACAAAGACATGTTCGGAAACTTTGTAACCTGCTCAAACGGTATGGGCTGCCCTGCCAACTACGAATGCTATTTCGACGGATCCCAGTGGGGATGCTGCCCAACAAAAGCCTTTACTTGCTCCCTCAACACGGATCCAGGAATCCAATGTGGAGCTGGAAGCACTTTCAAATATTACTACAATCCTCAAACTCAAAACTGCGAGTCCTTCCAGTACAACGGATGCGATGGAAATTCTAATAACTTTGCTAATCGAGATGCCTGTGAATCTTACTGTAGTGTGGGAGGATGTCCAAACGGAGGAACTCCATTGAGAGATCACTCCGGAATGGTTATGGTGTGTGGAGCGCAACAAACATCCTGTCCAGATTCTCATGAATGTGTCCCAGTTCTAGTTGGAAATTCAATGATCAACAGATGCTGCCCAACACGTGCCTACATGTGTGGTCTTCCACCCCAACAAGGAACTCAATGCGGAGCCAACTTCGTGCAAAGATATTACTTCAACATTGTCACTAGCCAATGCACATCATTCCAATTCGGAGGATGCGATGGAAATGCCAATAACTTTTTGAACGTTCAACAGTGCCGAAACTTCTGTATGAGTAACTCCTGTCCAGCTGGAAATGTGGCTTATGTGGACCCGAACTCTCAGATGCCAATCAATTGTAACGAGGCGCTAAGCAATAGTTGTCCATCTGGATATTCATGTACTTTTAATCCTCTTATCAACAATCATGTGTGCTGTGGGGCTACGGATTCTGGAGTGTGTCCTGAAGCAGAGAAGGCGTTTATCGATACGATTGACATGTCACCAAGAGAATGTTTGATCAATATTGAGCAGTCTTGTCCAGCGAATTACTTATGTCGATTCAATATGCAGAAGAACAAATACTACTGCTGTTCAAGTATTACTGGAAGTGAGTTGATAAATTTTCGAAATTTTCTGAGTATCTCAAGTAATTAAAATTTGCTCCAGAGACCTGCCCACTTGGAAAATTCCTCTACAAAGATCAACGCACTGCTCAACCCATCAGATGTACCATCGGCCGCAATGACCAATGTCCAGATGGTTATGCTTGCCAAAGCTACCTTGCCAACGCCTTCCAAGGATTCTGTTGCACTGCCAACTCCGTCTGCCCAGACAACGCTGATTACCTGATCGATGACCAATCTCAACAACCAAGAGCCTGCACCCAAGGAACATTTGTTTCGTGTCCCAACGGCTATGCCTGTAGATCCCTGACCTCCTCTTCCGACGGATTCTGCTGTAAATCAGGAACTGGAACTCTCCCACCATCGGTCACTGATGGATGTCCACCCAACCAATACGTTTATTTGGTGCACGGAGAAATCGCTCAATGTGATCCATTCAATCCTCCAAATGCTCCCTGTCCATCTGAATTCACATGTCAATGGTCCCTGTCTAATCAACGTTATCAATGCTGTGGATCCAACCCTGCTCCAATCCCAGTAAGACCTTCCGATGGATGTCCGAATGCTCAAATCGCCTTCCGTGATGCTGACACTGTAAGAGTTTGTAGTGCAGGTGCTGCCAATTGCCCAGCTGGTTATTTCTGCCAATTCTCTAGTTCCAATAATCAATTCCAATGTTGTGGAGTCAGTGGAGGATGTCCAGATGAATCAGTTGCATTTGTTGGAATGTCCGGAGAACCAGAGAAGTGTGTAGTTGGTCAGTCGAATTGTCCACGAGGATTCGCTTGTCAGAAGTCTACAGCAGGACATCATGTGTGCTGTACAGTCCGGAAAGTGGCTTGTGAGCCGAATGAAGTGATCATCGAAGGAGAGTGCCACGCCCAAGTGGGACCAGGAAGTGAGTGTCTCGCAAATGAGCAATGTACTGGAGGATCCCTTTGTGAAGATGCCAAATGCGAGTGTCGACCTCCATTGAAAGCAGTCGGAGGATTCTGTCAAGAGGAAATTCGTATGTACCTTTTTCCAGAGTTTTGTAGGTTAAAATAGTAACATCCATTGTTTAGAATGCTCCCACAATCAAGTCCTTCACAATGGGCTGTGTCACAACAAGGCGAAACTCGGAGAGGCCTGTCTCACAGTCCGTCAGTGTCAGGACAACGCTGGATGCATTGAAGGATCATGTGAATGTAAAAAAGGGTTCATTGAGAAGGCTGGAAAGTGTATGACTCCGATTGAGAAGAAAATGGTTGGAGTGACTTCGTCGAAGTGTAAGTGATTGGTAGAGGTCAATGAGATATGCAACAATGTATGTGTCAGTTGATTTTCGGCCATTTTGACCATTTTCAGAAGCGTGGAGCTTGGCTGTCAAGTTTCCGATCTTTTTGAAAAATTTGGAGAGTTTTAAACAGACCTAGATTGAAAACTTTGTGTTCACAAAGTTTTTAATAACATTCTTATTTTTCAGTTAGTTGCTGGTTTCTGAAAGACACCTTGCAGAAATCGGCAAAAATCTGAAAAACTAGGAATTTCCAAAAAAATATGTGAATGCAAAGTTTTCAATCTTGGTCTGTTTTACACTCTCTGAAGTTTTCAAACTGATTGAAAACTTGGCAGCCAAGCTCCAGGCTCTTGAAAATGGTCAAAATGACCAAAAATTTATCCTTCATTGCCGGTACTGTAAGTTACAATAATGATATCAATTTTGATTTTTCAGTAGCCGGAGGAATCACCTGTTCCAAGCCTGGCTGGAATCCACTGATTGACGAAGAGCACGAAAGACCTAAACATTGTTCTCCTATCGGAAAAGGATGTCCAACTGGTTATGAGTGTCAGATCAATAACAGACGAACTCAGTACTTGTGCTGCGCTCCGGATATGTCAGTATCGTCTACAGTACCATCCCTTCCCCCACCATCTACAACAACTGAGAGAATTCTGACTACCAAGAAGGCAAACTCTAAAGTTTGTCCCACTGGTCGTACACCATACCTGCTCAACGGTGCTCCACAGAAATGCACAATTTCTCGATGCCCTGCTGGCTACGAATGCACCTACCGTAATAATGGATATCACTGTTGCTCTATTGCCAATAAAGCAGGTCTTACTGTAGCTGGAACCACTTCTGGAGCCGTTGTATCTAAATGTAATTGATAACAATTTGTAGAATATTTTTTCTGAACTATTTAATTTCCAGCAACTCCTTCCCCAGACCAAGAAAAGTGTCCTCGAGGAAACCCTCTAATCTATCCATCTACAAGTTCTCCTGTCCTCTGTCAACCCGGAAAACGTGGATGTCCAGTTGGTTTTGGTTGTGTGCAGAGTTCGACATCGAACAATCATATTTGCTGTCCGTCAAGACACTCGGATCGTCCCGGATTTAGCAGCGAATCGTTTGGATTGGGAACTTATTACAGTAGGGGTCCACCAGCGGCAATTAATCCATGTGAAGGATATATGGTTCTGGTGACGAGGGTGGTGAATGGAAGGATTGAAAAGCGATGTGGTGAGTTTGCAAAATCTGAGAATAGGCAGCTGAAAAATCAGAAAAAGGGAAAAATCGAAATGCGTTTTTGCAAAACGACAATTTTCAGCCAAGTTTTTAAGTAAACTGCACATTTTTCACTGAAAAGTTTTTTTTTGATACTATTACTTTGATTGCCTGCATTATAACTTTGACCTCAAATACCGTATTGGCTCTAACAGATGTCCATCAAAACCGCCAATCTTGAGCCCATATATCTCGGTTGCCGGGAGAGACACCAAACTATGATAACGAATTTATCAGTTGACCACTTTTTGATATCTTCCACAGAACACGAGATAAAGTGGCTCAAAGTGGAAGTGAGAGAGATATAAGGTGCAATAGACCGTCAACTTTGAGCTCAATTATCCCGATTTCTATTGAAGATATCGAAAAGTTGTCAACTGATAAATTTTTTGTCATAATAAAAAAAATTTTGTTAGTTAACTACTTTTTGATATCTTCTACAGGAAACGAGATAAAATGTCTCAAAACGAGGTAAAGTAACTCAAAAAAGTCAAAGTGATAACGCTGGTCTATTGAAGGGACATTGTTAAAAACTGACTTTTTGGGCAAACTTCGGGGATTCTTCCAAATTCTCTATCTGAAATTCTAGAACCTTCTAAATTACTCTTTTTTTTCAGAACGAAGTTGTCCATTCCCACAAATTCCAATTGGAGGTGTCTGTTATGAGTTGAAGAATAAGACGACGTAACCTTCTGTAATTTTTCTATATCCAATTTTTTTTCATGTCCATTCCCTCAGATATCCAAACTCTTTTCTTTCGTAATGTCCACTTCGTGACCACTGTCTTCATTCTTCTCTCTGTGATTACCTATTTACAGTATTCCATCCCTCCGTCCCCGCACCCCGTCTCTTGTTTGCGCCCGTTTTTGACACGTTGAAGGAAAAGTAGTGACCTTCGGAATCCCCCAACCCAATCATTTATCTTATTCTGTCCACCACCACGAACTCATTTTGACATCGAAGCAAGCAGCACGAGCACACAGTGTACCGAATTTTAGTGCTGCTCCGACTTTCTACTGTACAACCCCTTCCAATTCTATTTATGATTCCTTCCCAATAGTTATTCCCTTCTCTTCCTTTTTCAATATTACAGAATGGTCCTACAAGACCATCTTCTAATTTTTCTTCTTTTATTATTGCTCACTCTGTGTGCAGGTTTGTTTGACCGTAATTATTTTGATTCAATGTTCTCAACACGCCACATGGCAGTTAGTCATGTATGGTAGTTTCGTAGGTACTGTGTTACCATAGTAAATTGTATTGTTCTAGAAGCTGTTTCTTGTAATGTTTGACTAATTAATAGTTATATTTATTCCAGTCCTTTTTAGGAATTAAAACTACCATAACACCTGTAACAGGAAGATATCTTGACTTGTAACTTTCAGCGAATTTAGCTAGGTTCATGAAAGAGATATAAAAAAGGTAGTGAACTGATAAAATTTTTATTATAGTATCACAAATATTTTCTTAGTTGATTAGTTTTGAGCTCAAAAAAAAGCTCTTTCGTAGGTAGCTCAAAAAAACCGCAATTATTTTCTCTACATTTTCTATGGACAAATTTTTAATTCGTCTGATAAAACTTTTTTTATAATCAAAAAACAACGCAAAAATGCTATTTCGTGCAATTTCATGAGGTTTTTGAATTATAAAAAAGTTTTATCAGACAAATTAAAAATTCATCCATAGAAAATGTAGAAAAAATAATTGCGGTTTTTTTGAGCTATAGAACTCCTAGAAATGTCAAACACTGAAAGAGGAGATAGATTTTTTCTGTGAAAAACTTTCAAAAATGACCATTTTTGACAATTTTTTTTTTGGAAAACGACCATACATGAATCTATAACTACTAATTAATTTTTTAAGAATCATTTGAATCATCTTGGAACTCCACAAAATCAGATAAAAAATTCTGAAATTATGGTTTTAGACCTGCAATTGTGATCGCGCCAAACTTTTTTCTGTAGATCAAAAATTAATTCGCAGTTTGGAAATGTTCTGTGGGAGAGCGTGTAGTGTACTGATCAGCCAGACTTTCGTCTGTTGATCCCTCTCGCCACGTAGAGGCTCAGTACATGAAAGGGAAAATGGGTTTTCACTGGGGGAAAACACCAACACAAAACCCCTGTCTCCGAAGAGAAAGTTTTTTAATTTTCAATAGTTCCTTTCCACTGCTAAAAAGCTATGCGAGGGGGTCAGAAAGCGCGCCCCAGTAAATTTTTCAAAAATTCTTAATTCGCTGCCGAACTTCGTTGGCTGAGTATCACAGTTTTAAACGATGAGCGAGAATACGCGCGTTGCAACCCGTTGATTTTTAAGAAATAGATCATGATCTAGTTCAAACCTGCGTTCATTTTAAAATTATTAAATTTCTTCTGGCCTACGAGTTTGCTGGGGCGCTTTTTCTGACTCCCTCGCTTGAACCCAAGTGCAATCGCTATTTATTGTTTTTGTTCATTTGTTTCTTTTTTCTTTGATTGAGCCTTTTGCAAAAGGGGAAACGTTCAGTGAAAATGAATTCACCTAGCCATGAACCACCAAACATGGCGACCCTGAGGGCCTTTTAGTACTTTGTTCGCATCCGACCAATCGAAAGAAAAAAGTAAATGAAACAATAAACAGCTTACGCAGGGAGCTTCTGAGCAGTTAAGAAGTGCTAGTGAAAATTATCAAACTAATTCAAAGAGTGGGATTTCCCGAAGGACTATTTTTTTCAATATGTGGAATTTTTTCGACGTGGGCCCAGGTAGGGGCGTGACCTAAAATTGGTTTTATTGCGTAACGTGAATTGATGAAAACTTTTGAAATGTTTGAAAATTAAAAATTGAAAATAGATTGACGTGACCTTTTAAAAAAGAGTGAGGGAACCAAAAATAGGTTATATCGCGCCAAAGGTGCACCAGCCAGCTGTTTGAAACGACGGAGAGGCGGCAAACAGGCTGGTTTATTATAATATCCACCATATTTTGTTAGTTGACCATTTTTCAATATCTTGAACAGGAATATATGTAGACATACTGACTCAAATCTTTTGCTCTTTTTCAAATTTTTAGAGTTTCGAACACCAAAAAATGCAAAAATTGATGTTGTCTAAATTCTTGTTTTGCAATGCGGGTCATCTTAAACTTCGAAAAAAACTATCGACTCTTCTAAACTATTCTTGTTCAGATACCATGAACACTACAATAGAACGCCACTCCTGAATTTTAACTTTGAGCCCATTTATTCGATTTCTGTAAAAGATATCAAAAACTTTTCAATTGATAAAATGTTTATCATAATATCACCAATATTTTACCAGTTGACCAATTTTTGATATCTTTTAAAAGAACCGAGATAAACTGGGTCAAATTTGATGGCTTGGGTCATTCTATTACAGCTTTATCATACCAGAATTTCAAAAATGAACACACTGAAAAAAACAGTTTAAAAACCTAGGATTTTCATTTCAGCACAAGTCGACAATCTTCGTGACAAACGACAAACTGGAAGTGGTAGAGTCGGTGATGCATGCGCCTTCAACACAGACTGCCTAGCTGTGAGTTCTAGCCTTTTTTCCGCTCCTAATACATTTAAATTGCACAGGGAATGTTTTGCAACGGAGGACTCTGCTCTTGCCTCACCACCTACATCGCTGCCGAAGGCTACTGCTACCAGAAGATTGATCCAGGACAGCCTGGATGTGTCTACAACGAGCAGTGTGCTTCAGTGTGGCCTGACGCCTTCTGTGATACTTCTGCAGGAGTTGGAACTTGTCGTTGTGGAGAGAATAAAGTGGAACGAGCTACAAGAGATGGACATGTTTGTCTGGACGTTCTTGATGCAAATCATAACACGTTGGCTATCACTTGTCCATTACCAGAAGGAGCTGGATACACATCAGCGTTATCCGATCCAAAGCATCCAAGGCAGAATGAGGGACCGGGACCAGTTCTATGTAATACTGATAGTACACAAACAACTCAGGCAGAGGATAATGTGAGCTTTCTGATTTTTAGTCAAAACTTTCCTATGTCAATGTTCCAGACTGGCGACGGTAACTCCGCTTGCTTATTCCCTTCCAACGGTCAATACATCGCTGACCAGTATGACTGCGTTGAATTCGTCTCCAGTTTAGATTTGACGTCTTCTGGATACAGCGAAAAAGCCAACGGAATCTGTTGTCCGAACCGAGCTTTCACCTGTGTACAACCCACTGCCACTGGTCCGAATCCAACTGAACCCCGTTGGTGGTACAACTCGATTACTGGAATGTGTCAACAATTTTTATGGGATCCAACTGCATCGGGTCCTGGAGAGCACTCGCCAAACAATTTCAGAACTGTTGAGCATTGTGAAAGCTTCTGTAGAGATAGTGAGTTGTTGGAGAAAACGAAAATATAGTTCTTTTCATCTTCAGCTTGCTCCCGAGGTGCTCCAGAATACATTCATCGTACCTCCTTCCTGGAACAGACTCCAGTCTCCGGATGTGCTCAAACCAGCTCTTGCTCCCATAACTATGAGTGTAAATCCGTTGGAAGTACCCAATGGTGTTGTCCATCCGTCGCTTCTGTTTGTGGACCCGTTGGTGGTCGTCCTCTGGATCCATCTGTCAACACTCGTGGTGTCGTTTATCATGCAGGAGTTGAGAAACAAGGAACCGCCACGGCGACTAGATTCTTTTACGATCCACAATCTGGAAAGTGTAGTCCGTTCACTTACCTTGGAGCCGGTGGAAATTACAATAACTTTTTGTCCAGAATCGATTGCGAGCTTTATTGTGCTAGATGTGAGTTTAAGAATGGAAAACCTGACATGATGGTTTTTTTTCAGTACAATGTGATCGTGGAAATCCTTTGAGAATTGGTGATGTCACCCAATCTTGTGCCTCCAACAACGATTGTCCATCATCCCACGAGTGTAAAATGGATCAAGCTGTGTGTTGCCCCAGAATGCGTACGTTTTCTATTTCTATAATTTTTTTCGGCCGTCAGCTTGTAATTTCTAATCAGAAGTTCAAGGGGTCGGCTTTTGAACTGATATTCTTTTTCCGGTCGTAACTTGCCCAAAAACGGCTCTATAGCGGGCCACGGTAAGGTTTTGGTCGGAAGATGAAGGTTGAAATAATACAGGGCCGGAACCTTGTCATAACTTGGTCGAAATTTGGCGGCTTTAGTAGCGGCCTTATCCGGAATCTGACAAGCCTCCCACCAAAAATTGCCGGCGACGCCCAAGTTTTTTTTTCCAGAACCTTCCTTTTTCAGAAACGATTTGTACCCAACCTCTTCGAGTTGGAAACTGCGACCGATCAGTACGGAGGTATTGGTATTCCGCTGCAACAAGAGAATGCCAATCTTTCGAATATACTGGATGTCAAGGAAATGACAATAACTTTGAGACACTGGTAGACTGTCAGACGTTCTGTAGAAATGCTGCTCGTAAGTGATCATTCTATCTTTTCTCTATTTCAAATTCATTTCAGCCGAACCCCGTTGTCCACAAGGACAAGCCTATAAAGACAACCAAGGAAAGTTCGTAACTTGCACCACGAACCGCCAGTCTTCATCTTGTCCAGCAAATTTCGAGTGTTATTTCGATGGAAATATGCATGGATGTTGTCCAACGAAAGCCTTCACTTGCTCCCTCTCACCTAGTCCTGGAAAAACTTGTGGACCAGGAGTCTCATTCAAATATCATTACAATCCACAATCTCAAGAATGCGAGTCATTTGAATATCTTGGTTGTGATGGAAATTCGAATACTTTTGCTAGTAGAGCAGAATGTGAAAACTACTGTGGAGTTGGTGGATGTGCAAATGGGGGAAGTCCATTGAGAGATTCTAATGGAGCACTTCAGTCATGTTCTGAAAGGGATGGAGGGTGTCCGTCGTCTCATGAATGTTACGGAGTGAGCTTGGGTCCCGATATGATGTCCTATAGATGTTGTCCAACCAAAAGTGAGTTTTATTGCCTGCAATTTGGAAAGCAGTAATCTCGAATTCCAGCGTACATCTGCGGCTTGCCTCCTCAACAAGGTTCATCCCTATGCTCGGGTGGTCTTACCGTAGTCACCAGATACTATTTCAACATTGTCACCCGTAAATGCTCTCCATTTGTCTACAATGGCTGTGATGGAAATCCCAACAACTTTGCCTCTCTCAACCAATGTAACAACTTCTGTATGGCATCTGCTTGTAACGCTGGAGACGTTGTCTATCTGAATCCAAATACAGCTCTCCCAATTTCCTGCAACGACGAGCTCCAGAACAATTGTCCGAAGAGTTTCAGTTGTATTTATGACAGTTTGACGGATCAAAGTGTGTGCTGCGGAGCTACTGATATGGGAGTGTGTCCTGATAATGAGAAGGCTTACATTAATTCAATGGATGGGACAGTCAGAGAATGTCTCATCAATGAACATAACTCGTGTCCCAAGGACTATTTGTGCAGATTCAATGCCGTCAAAAATCGCTACTTCTGTTGTGGTTCTAAAACCAAAGCTAGTAAGTCTAAATTGTTTTCCATCCTTCAAAAATCACTGTTTCTAGACTACTGTCCGGTGGGACGAGCTCCATATAAGGACCAAACCAGTCTTCAACCTACCAGATGCACAATGCACGCTGCCACATCTTCATGTCCAGATGGATTCGAGTGTCTTAGTGACCTCAAAGACGCCCTTCAAGGATACTGTTGCTCAGTTTCCGAGATTTGCCCCCATCGTGAAGAATACTTCATCGATGAGACTTCTGGAATGCCAAGGTCTTGCACAATCGGACACTTTGTCACCTGTCCAGCTGGTTTTGTTTGTATGGCTCAGTTTGATGGATCCATGGGATACTGTTGCAAGGGTCAACCTCAGTTAACTGCTTCTGATGGCTGTCCACCTGGAGAAATTGTATACATGGAGAGGAATGAAGTCGTGGCCTGTGACCCATTCAATCCAGATAATCAAGGATGTCCTGGCACTTTTTCATGTCAATGGTCGATTCGAACACAAAGATATCAGTGTTGTGGAAGTGATCCACTGCCGACTCCAATGGAAAGTGAGTACGAAGATTGAAGATTTGAAAAATACTATTCTGTTCCAGATGATGGCTGCCCAACTCGTCAAATCGCCTACACTGATCCAGACACCAAAAAACCAAAAATCTGCACATCCGCCAGTCTCTCTTGTCCTGCTGGATATTTCTGTCAATTCTCCAATCAAAACAAACAATTCCAATGTTGTGGAATGCCAAGTGACTGCCCAGTTCAAATGGTAGCCTTCATTGGAATCACCGGAGAAGCTCAAGCATGTTCGATGAATGGAGGAACTGCCTGTCCTGATGGATTCTCGTGTGTCCGCGGAAAGAGTGGGTCCGAATTATGTTGTGCCGGAGGAGAAAGTGAGTTTCTTTTGGAACTTACGGTCTAGAAAAAATGAAATTTCAGCCTGCGAAGCATCTCAAGTGCCCGTCAACGGAGTCTGTATGAATAGAGTTTTGATCGGAGAGCAGTGTGAAGAAACTCCACAGTGTGTTGGTGGATCTCATTGTATTGCCATGAAATGTAGCTGCCCAACTGGAACTATTGAGCAGAAGCAACAATGTATTGATGGAGTCATCGAGAAGGAATTAAGTGAGTAGAATCGAACTCAGTCTTCCTTTTTTTTTGAAAATACCCGACCGACCGGCCGCTAACCCAGCCGACCGACAGCTTAAAACCAATTCCAATATTTCCAGAGTGCTCTGAAAAACAAGTCAAGGTCGAAGACGAATGTTTCCCACTGGTGTCCCTTGGAAGAAGTTGTGTCCATTCTGCACAGTGTCAAGGAATGGGACAGTGTATTGATGGAGTTTGTGATTGTGACGATACTAGCGTCCGAAAGGGTCATAGATGTGAGAAGAAGCTGGCTAACAGAGTGAACACTCCTTTGAACGTCAACAAATTTGCCACCGGATCTCCTCATTCCATGAAACAGATCCAACCACCAATGTCCTCCTCTTCAGCACCCACTACTACATCTTGGGCCCCACAACCAGGCCATGCTGAAATTATGAACGAGGGTATTTGTCCTGCACCAAGACAACCGTACCTGTCTAATGGAATCGCTAGACAGTGTATCAGTGGACAACCATGCCCAGTTGGATTTTCATGTACCTGGAGTCCACAAGCGAAGAACTATTTCTGTTGTGCAGCGAATAAGATGGTGATGAGGACTTATGGTTAGTTGGATAATACGAAAAGCAAAATCTCTTTGTTTTCAGTGATGAAGGAAGTATGTGATGGAGGGGAAGCCTTGTTGTTCCCTGCTACCAAGGCACCTGTGATATGTACCAGATACACGACATGTCCCCTGGATACTTCTGTAGAAGGTCACCAAAAACCAAGCAGACGCATTGTTGCAAAAAGAGACAACCATTGAATATGCAGACATATATTATACAGGTGACTGTAGATCAGGAGATTTGGGAAACTACATATTGCCTTTAAAATTATGTCAAAGAATATTTGAAATATCGCCAATACTTCCAAGTCGTATAACCTAACTTTGACTTTGAGCTTAATTATCTCGGTTTCTTTAAAAGATATCAAAAAACGGTCAACTACAGTATAATAAAATGTTCATCATAAAATAACCAATATTATATTTCATCCGTTGACAGATTGTTGATATCTTTCACAAAAAACGAGATAATTGAGCTCAAAGTTGACGGTTTGTGTGGGCTTCTATTTAAACATTTACGGTACCACAATATGAAGATAAGGTTATATTCTACTCCAGAATATTTTTTTAAATTTAAAATGTTTTAATTTTTCTCAAAGGAAGCAAGATTACTGTATTAGAAATAACGATGCCTTCGAATTTCAGGTCAAAGAAAAAACATCAAAAAGGCCTGAAACTTTCCGAATGGCTCATTCTATAGCATCAGCTGCTGTTCAAATGGCTTCCCAATACATGCATCCGGGAAGAAGGCGTCAAAAACCGCAACCGATTCAGAAAAATAAACCAGTGAAAAATGTGAAACCAATGAAGAGCACCCTGCCATGCCCTCCAAATCAAGTGCTTCTGGAAATGGAAGTCAACCGAAAAATCATCAAACGTTGTCGTAAGTGTTCTGTTCTTTGTGAAGTCGTGACCTCATTTAGCGTGCAATTGCAGAATCCACGTGTCCTGTCTCAATGCGTTCGGTCAACGGAGTGTGCAAAATCGAGCGGAGACCGCCAGTGGTCACTCAATGAATTCTCTTCCTATCTCTCCAATTCCATTTTCCCGTGCCAAACGTCTTTCATGAGTAACCGAATGATCTTCAAGCTTTTTGTTCTTTTAAAGCCGTCCGTTGTTGCTCTTCTCTCTCTCTCCCTCTCTCTCTCTCTCTCTCTCTCTCTCTCTCTCTCTCTCTCTCTCTCTCTCTTTCATTTTTTAATTGAATTCTCACTTTGTTGTTGCGCCACTTTAGTTTTGGTGGTGGAGAAATTTTACCAAATAATATGCAAAAAAGAACATGAAAAGAAAAATAAATATGTTTGTAAATAAAATGAAATGTAAAATTAGATGAGTTTAGACTTCAGGAAGTGCAATTTTAGGTTGGCATGGGACTGGAGAAACACCACGGCTCACAATGTCACTGTAGGATGGCGGCTCATCGCGGTAGGAGCTGGAAAAGGGTCAATGAAATGCAAATTTTTGGGAATTTTTTTGTACAAAAACATATGTCAAAAAAACATTGTTACAAGTTTCATGGGACCACTTTGACCTATTTTTTTGGTCGCCAAAAGTTAGGTGCCACATGCTCTGATAGATGCCCACCCTACATTTGAACACTGACCCCAATTATCTCAGTTCCTATAAAAGATATTAAAAAATGATCAATTGATAAAATATTGATCATAATATCAGCTGCATTTTATTCGTTGACTAAATTTCAATATCTCTTAAAAACCGAGATAATTGAGCTCAAAGAGAAAGGCTGATATTAAAAAAAAAATAGAAAAGTTACGGTAGTTAACTTTTGGCGACCGTGAGTAGAACAAAATTGTCCTAGCAAGCTGAAAATTGCTAAAAACCTATCGGCAATAAAACTATATTAGTACCAAGGAATTTTTTTTTGTAAAAATTCAATTAAGTCAGAACAAGTAGAACCTTTAATACATAAAGGGTTCCCACACTGTCAAGTTTGAGCTGAATTATCGTGATTTCCGTCAAAGACACCTAAAATTTGTCAACTAATGAATTATTTATCATAAATCAGCAAAGTTTTATCAGTTGTCAACTTTTTGATACCTTTGACAGAATCCGAGAAAAATTGGCTCAAACTTGACAGTGTAGGAGCCCTTCTAATACAAGTCTTACGGTAAAAGTATGGTATCGAACCTAACAAAGTGATCATTTTCCAAACATACCTCATTCCATTATCACTGATAAAGAAGGGACTGGTCGGTGGTACGGTCAGCGAGTTTCTGTAGACTATTGGTGGAATCACCATTGTGACATCGGTCATTGGAGAGGACTGAAAACCATAGAATTAGGAAAATACATCTCAATTAAGGTCCAAGAAGTTCCTATTCACTAGTCACTTTGACCTCAATTCATATGCAAAGCGACTTCAGATAAATCCAAACATGTCATTTCGAATTCTCATAATTTCCATAAATTTTCCCTTCATGAATTCACCCTATAACCCAATTTAGACACTCCCGATGTAACCAAACTTTGTATACTTTTCTCCCAATTGTTTGCCTTCCTCCTGCAGAAGTCAACTTTTTTCAATTCTCCTCTCTTTTTCTTCTTCATTTCACTCTTCCAGTTCTCTTTCCCATTTTCCAATTTCAAATTCCATTTACCCTTTTTTTGTCTTGTCTCGCTGGTCGGAGGGCGCGAAACGACGAATCAATTGGGAGGGACGATGCTCCGAGGAGGGCTCCAGAAGAAGAAAAAGGAGAGAAGACGCTTCGTTTTTTTTCCTTTTTCTTCTTCTTCTACTTATTTTTTTTGGTTGGAGAAAAAGAAGAAGAAGAAGAAGAGCCTTTCCATGTTTATATATTTATGCATAAATATCTCTGATGTTTGTACTCACACTCTTTGAAAAAAAGAGGAAAAGTGGAGGGGAGTGTAATTTGTCTCACTCGCTTTTTTAATACGCTATAGAGAAAAAAAAAACGAGAGAGGGGGATCAAATTTCATTCGATTTCAAATATTGCATTCTTTTTCCGTTTAGTAGTCAATTTGTAGTGAATTTTTTTGACACTGTCCTAAAATCGAAATGCCGTAAAACCTGTATGCAAGGGCCAACTAACTTTGAACTTTGAGCCAATTTATCTAGGCTTCTGTCAAAGATATCAAGAAGTGGTCAACTGATTAATTGTATAGCACAATATCACAAACATTTTATCAGTTTACAAAACTTAGATAGCTGTTAAATGTGCCGAGATAATTGAGCTCAAAGTGGACAGTGTAGGGGACCCTTCTAATGCAGATTTTACGGAAATTTTAGGAAATTTTTCATAGTTTGAGATGGGTCAAATTTCTGAATGTTTTGCCAAAATTCGATACTTTCGAAATTGGTCAGTTTTGAGCTTGGGATATAGCTTGGAAAAATTCAAATCTGGCATAGTTAAAAATTATCACTTATCTTTCTATTTTTCTTTCTCTCTCTCTCTCTCTCTCTCTCTCTCTCCAGATTCTCAGTCTTGAAACTACTGAGTAGATCAAAAATAGACGGCATCAGTCTTGGTCTGATCTACGAAAGTGAGCTTATCGAAAACGACCCTATTCCGTGATTCTCCACTATTAAAGTCGGCGTACCCTTTGAAGCCCATTTGATGATTCAGTCTCCAAAATTTGCTGAATCCTCTTCCTGCGCACACAGCACAGAAACATATCCAAAAAAGATACTTTGTACATCTGTTTTTAAAACCAACACAGACATCTGTGTCGGTCTGGTAAATTGAAGCGACGACAACGACGGAATCTCTCTCTCTCTCTCTCTCTCTCTCTCTCTCTCTCTCTCTCCGCTTGGCTATGACATGACGTCCGTTAGAAGGACGACATCTTCCGTGGTATCTCTTGCATCTCTTTCTCTTCTTCTTCACCACATTCGGAAGAGGGAGGAAAAAAAAAGAGAGAGACACAGCTGCTCGGGGTGGTGTTGGTGGAGATGGACGAAGGGGCCAAATGGTTGGTGACCCCTATTCCCCCTTTTTTTCTTTGCTAACCTAAACACTTGCGCAACGCCGGGTTCTTTTTTTTGACGATCAACTTCGACCCTCCCACAATTAGGGATGGGGATTTTCGTCTGATGCTGAAGCTAACTATAAGACATCCAAAAACCTGGATGCCTCTTCTTTTACATTTTTGGAACATTTTCCAATCTACAGTATTCAAAAGGACTTTTATAAGACTTATATAAATCCTATCAACGTCTAAACCCCCTAATCATCTTGTCTAGGAATCAATACACTCATCTTCTCCCATCCCATCCCAATCCATACACAGTCATTAGCACTGCGGTCCGTAGATTTGGATGTAATCGTCATCCTCTCAGTTGTCCTAACGGTCCTATGGCATGGCAGATGCATACTCCTTCCTTGTATACCCGTCTTTGTATGTTACATGTTTGTTAGTTAGTACCTTTTTAGAGAGTACTACCTCCTGTAGAGAATTAGGCAGTGAGAGAAGACAGGTGAAAAGGTTACCTTTGAAATTCTTAATAATCCGTTCGTTAGTTAATGTTTTAACTCTAAACTTCACTATGTTTTATTTTCAGCAGGACCTATTTTTAAATATTAACAATTTTTAATGCTTACCATTCACTCTAATCTTGAATTCTAATCAATTCTCGACAATATTTTTCGGATCTTTTTTTCGAAATTTATTATTTCAATAATTTTCAGGCCAACACCTCTCAAAGAAATTACATGTAATGACCAGTCGAATTCAACCAAAATCCGGTGGCTATTTGTTGAGCAAATCAGATTTCACGAAAGTTTTTGAGGATGTGCCCAAAATTGTGAGTTTTTTTTAAGTTTTAAATATTGGAAATCCTAAAAAAATTCTGAAACAATCTCAATGAACTAATGAATCATAAAAAATATTTGCTGTAATGGAAGCCTATTCTATACATGCACATCGCGCTAAATTATCTCGGTTCCTATAAGAGATATCAAAAAGTTGCGAACTAATAAAATATTGGTGATATTAGGATAATTTTATCAGTAAAAAAAATGTTGCTATCTCTTATAGGAACCACGATAATTGAGCTCAAAGTACCGCGTTTGCTGTAATATATAATCTGTGAATTTTGAGCTCAATTACCTCGGTTCCCATGAGAGAAATGAAAATTTGTCAACTGTTAAAATACCAGTCGGTTTACGCCCCCTGTCGGGGGCTCAACCTCCTGGCTTCCGCTTTCTGTATCTTACAATTGCATTTCTAATCTGAAAATTTTCGAGTTTCCGAATTCACCAAAATTTGTGAAAGTTTTGCATACTATCAATTTTCTTCGAGGAATATTAAATTTCCCAAATTTCCAAAATTTCCAAACTACTGAAAAAAGATTTTTTATGTTCTGAAATCCGGAGTATGTGAACTCCCGGTTTCCTGAAGTTTCAAATTTTGGATAACTAAATGTCAGGTTTACTAAACTTTCTGTTCTCCGAAAATTCTGAATTTCGAAATTTTCGAATTTTGAAAAACAGTCGGTTTGCGCCCCTCCGGGCTGAGCCTCCTGGCTCCCGCTTACAGTACCCGTTGTCTTATAGACAGGTTTTGTCATTTTTCCAGGGACTATTTTTTCATGGTCTGTTAGGAATTTTCGAAATTCGATATTTTGGTTATTTAGAATTCCTATAATTCGAAAAGTCGGCAGTAAGAAAATCCGGAAATTGAAAAAGTAAGACACTCGTAAGTTCAGAGGTTTGTAAATTTTAAAAAATCAGATGTAGGAAAACATTAATTTTGAAATCTAGAAAAGTGTTTCAATCTGTATGTCTCAAATACCCAAATTTTGGAATATCAGATTTTAAGGAATCGGAAAATTCAGATTTTTGCATACTTACTAAAGGGGCTGGCCTGAAACGGCCCTGTTCGCAAAATTTATAGAATTTCGAAATAGTTTAGAATCGAGAATTTGAGAACCTGAAAAATTAGAAATTCAGAAATTCAACTTTTCGAAAAACAGTCTCGTCGAAAAGTTTTTGGAACTTCGGAAAATCGGAAATGTAGATTTCAGAATTCGAAAACTCTAAATTTCGAAAATTTAGACATTCAGAAAATTGAAAACCGGAAATGTTGGAAAATCTGAAACTTTGAAATTTTTTGGCATATTCGGTGAATAAGATCTCATAAATTTATAAATTCCGAAATTTGAAAGATATGAAATTAAAATTTGAAAGATATGCAAAGTTCGGAAATTTTAAAAATTATTCTGAATTCTGAAAAATCGAGTGATCAGAAAGGGCGCTGTTATTTTCCCTCGTATTCTGTTTCTTTCTTTTTTTCTTTCTTTTCCACTGTTTCAGAATTTTTTCTTCCTTTCAAATCTTTAAAACCCATACTAAAAGAATATTTCCAGAAAATCACCTTTCTCTCAGAAATAGCGTGGATAAGAAAAACATTTGGGCGGTTAGACGGAAATGACGTGAATAATTCTTTAATATTTTTCTAAAAATTTGCACTGTAGGAATAGAAGAACGTCTCCAGAAGACGTCAGACACAAAATTTCGAAAGATTAAATATTCGGGCATCATTTCGTTGCTATTTCGGGTAATCTGTGAAAATTTGGGAAAATTTGATTCATTCTGGACTTCGTTAGGGAAGGTGATACGGGAACAAACGGACACACACACTCACACACAGAATTTGGTGATTGTTAATAGTAAAGATTGATGATATATTGATAATAAACAATTTATCAGTTAACCAATTTTTCATATCTTTGACACGAACCGAGATAATTGAGCTCAAATTGCCGCAAATACTTAAGGACTTAAATAAAGTCTTCTTGTTTTTCCAGGCCATCACATCCTCCGTGGATCTTCGAAACAAGTTTGACAATGTCAAGACGATTCTATCCAACACTTCAGAAGACTGGAATAAACGTCAGACTCAATTAAAAACGATTCGAAGTTTAATAATAAATGGAGAGAAACTTGTGGATCGACCCACAATGATTGCTCATATTCTCCAACTTTTGGGATGTTTCGAATTGGCAGTCAAAGATCTCAGATCTCAAATTCTACGAGAAGCAGCCATCACATGTAGTTTCATTGTTAGTAAATATGGAATCGAGACTCACTCGATTGGAGAGGATATTCTGATTCCAGCAATGGGTCAAGTGGCAGTTAGCACTAAAATTATGGCCACTTCAGCGAGTACGCTGACCGAATTTATTGTTGAAGTGAGTTCAAAACATTTTTTTTTTGGCTGTTCAAAAAGTCTGAATCCATTTTCAGTATATTCAAACTAGACAAGTTTTCACCATCCTCTCCTCGTTCTCCACTTCAAAAGACAAAAATCAGAGACGCCAACTGGCAGTTCTTCTAGAAATTATAATTGGAAAATGGAGTGATCGACTCAAAAAACAAATTATTCGACAAATTTGTGAACTTGTCAAGTCAGCAATCAACGATGCGGATTCGGAGACTAGAGCTGCTGGAAGGAGAGCGTTTGCGAAACTAGAAGAATTCCATTCTGAAGAAGCAGATGCTCTGTTTTTGGAGCTCGAGAATTCGAAACAAAAAATGCTGAGAGGAGGGGATGCAGCATCTTCATGGGCTAGTATCAACAGTGATAAGGGATCAATTCCGATTCGATCAAAGTTATCAGCAGGAGCAAAGGGATATTCTAATATCAGTGCAAGTGAGTTGTTTAAGGGGAAAACATTTTTTTTTTTAAAGTTGAATTTCAGAGTTTCTTGCACAAAGAAGTGCATCAGCGATAGATCCAAAAGCTCTGAAAGTGACGGGACCCAGTCGGTTGGCAAGACCGTTATCAACAAAAGCGATGGTTAGGCAGGACACATCGCCCGCTGGATGTAAGCTTTAGTTTATAACGAAAATCCAAAAAACCGATTCTTTTCAGCCAAGATCCCCTACCCGAACCGCCCTGGCTCCCGAACCAGAACTTCGTCAATCACATCCAACGACTCTAGGGATACATCACCCACCAGACGACACTCCCCTCTCCCACCAGATACCCAAAAAGCAAGGGTCAAATATGGAAACGGATCGTTTTTCGCAAAACTTGGAATGTCTGACAACACAGATGACGACGAATTTTTGCTCCCGATTCGAGTCAGATCTCCACAGAAGCCGAATCTGGGAGACAGTCCCGCGGATAATGTATCGAGGGTTCTGAAGGAATGTTGCTCATCATCGGTTACCGAAAAAAAGGATGGAATCAAGAAGTTGTTGCCGATTGTTTCGTGAGTTGGGAAATAGAACACTTGAAAAGAAAATAATAGTATTTTTTTTTCTTTTTCAGAGACACAACTTTGAGTTCAACCGAGATCAAGAATATTGGGAATTGTCTGAATCGTTTGTTGTCGGATGCGTCAAATACGGTAGGTACAGTATCTCAATGAGCATCTAGAAACTAATTCTTCAGATGGTCCTTGAAGTCTACGCGGTTTTCATTCGCACGCACAGCAGTCGTCTCTCCGAATGGCTCCGTCTAGCATTGGCTAAACTTTTTGCTCGAAAAGCAACCGAAACTCTTCCGAACACCAAAAAACAGATAAATCACACGCTGAATGTCATCTTGGAATGTTTCAATGCACATCACCAATTGGTTACTGTATGTGAATTAATGTGCGATCCCATTCATTTGATGGTTCCAAAGGTGAGCCTAATTTCGACCGTTGGGCTTGGTGTTCCCTCCGAGCTCACACCAATTAGCGCAGGCTGCGCTTGCGCCTGATAATGAGCTTGTTTAGGATTAAAATTTCTTCGAATTTGACTTTCAGGCAAGAGTAGCTCTTCTGGAGTACATGACAAGTCTTCTCGACGAGTACACCGAGCCGGGAGCATCAATAAATCATAAAGAACTCAAGGCAGCTCTTCGAAAAATGTTCACCTGGATCGGTGACCAGAGACAATCAATTCTATTGACGCCGTACATTGAAAAAGCGATATGCTCCATGTTTTGTGTGAACGTAGCTGATTTTTCTGCACTGATCTCCGAATTTGATTCGGATCAGAAGGCGTGGCTACATCAAACTCTTCAGTTGAATGGTCTCGAAAATGGAATAAGGTTTGTGTTTTTGGCCATGCATTCGGTATGAGAAATGAAAAAGTGTCCCAAGAGACGACAAAGCGCATCATATTTTGTTTCTGTTGCAGCTCCGGAAGTGGTGGAAGTGGGAACAACCACCCAAAAGCAACTCCTCTACGAGAGACTCCCCACAAAAACGATTCTGTGGTCTTGCCGGAATTCGGAAGCGCTCAAAAGAGAACTGCAATCAATTTAGGATCATTCAATACTTCCACAAATGCTGCTTTGAGTAAATTGGAGGAACAATCCACATCAAGGTTGATGGAGAAGATGAATGTGAGTTTTTTTTAAATTTGAAACCTTATTCATGGTGGCCTAACTTTTACAAATTGAGTTTTCCTAGCCAATATGATAAAAAGCCTAGTAATAGAATGATATTCACCTGATGTGCTTTCTAGGTCATTTACTACGGGGGCCTAGAAAACTCAACTTGCGAAAATTAGGATTTGATTGGCCTAGAAAACGCACCTGGTAAACAACAGGCCGTGTCTAGGCCATAAATGTTGGTAGCCTGGAGAACCAAAATTGAAAATAAGGCCACTGTGTTAACTGACCTAAAACACACCGGGTACATATTAGACCATTTCTGGGCCATCCGTTACGATGGCCTAGAAAAATCATGTTGAGAAAATTAGGTCACTCTATGTATTTCTCATACGAAACTTTGCAGCTCAACTCCACCGTAACCCTGCCACCGGACACCCTCGAAAAGATTCAAAACGTCCAAGATCTTCTTCACAAAATGCGCGTCTCGAAGGATCCCGACGAACAAGAGAATGCCATCAGCCAAGTGTACATGAAAATTTGTGATGGCGGATTTGGAATCTGGGAGCAATGCTACGCAAAGCTCCTTCTGAATCTTTTCGAGATTCTCTCAACCAGCCGATCGGAGAATAACAAGAAGATGTGTCTTCGGATTCTAGGAAAAATGTGCACCGCGCAAGCTGCAAAACTTTTCGATTCTACAGAAATGGCAGTTTGTAAAGTGCTTGATGCAGCTGTGAATACGAATGATGCCACGACAGCGCTGGCCGTTGATGATTGCCTCCGAACCCTGGCGACCCATCTTCCATTGGCGAATATCATAAATATTGCAAAAGTAATACTGATTCAAGAACCAATTGATGACGAGAGAGCATCCCTTGTGCTCAAAATGGTGACCCGTTTGTTCGAAGAACTTCCAGCGGATGAGTTGAAAAATGTCGTTGATGACATCACACCATGTGTCATAAAGGTTAGAATCCCCAAAATCCTAAGTTAGGATTCCCAACCTACTCCTCTATTTTCCAGGCGTACCAGTCGACGTCATCATCCGTCAGGAAGACCGTCGTTTATTGCCTTGTCGCTATGGTGAATCGAGTTGGCGAGCAAAGAATGGCACCGCATTTCACCAAGCTCCCAAAAGCAATGGTATGTTGTGAGGCTTCTTTTGTGGTGCTTCACAAATATTCAGATGACGTGAAATTTCATCATTATTATTTCCAGACCAATCTTATTCAAGTCTACGTCAACAGAGCGATCTCCACTAGCTTGCCGAGACTTTAACTTTCACGATTTTTAATTAAATACATGCTTCACAACCTCTGTGCAAGTTTTAACGGGTTACCCTTCACTCGCATTTTTTGTCGCTTTCATGCTTAATAATAAATGATCTCTTACCGGTACTGGAGACACTGGACGACTATCCTCCCAACCAATCGGGGAGGATAACGGAATTACAGATGAGCAAGATTTGCGACCGTTATGGATAAGATATGCAAAACGGGCGAAACAAAAACCGAGGAAAAATAGGACCCAGGAGAGGATGTAGGGGACCATAAGAAGAGGAATGCTTCTGAAAAAAAGGAGGATGTGGAAATTCAAGAAATCGTTTGGATCTCACTGTTTGCTGACAATCGAGAGGAATATAATGTTCTCGGCAATGATGAGAACTGCAAAGAATATAGCGACAGAGGAGATTCCGATGAACACATTTCTGGAATTAATTAGGTGAAAATCTTTGAGCTCAATTATCACCTTTCCTGTGAAGGATATCAAAAAACTTTTAACTGATAAAATGTTTATAATAATGTCCCCAATATTTTATCAATTGGCAGATTTGTGATATCTCTTATAGGAACCGAGATAATTGAGCTCAAAGTTGGCGGTTTGGGTGGGCTTCTATTAGAACAAGTACGGTCGCACTGATCGTAGTTCAAAAAACGCAGTCAGTTTTGGTAAAATGTTTGAGGATAGTTGTATAAATTATGTTGAATTAATGTTTATAGAACATTCTACTACTTATAAAACTTTAAAAAATATCTGAAAACGGCGAAATGAAGTTAAAAAAAATACAGAACATTTTGGGCAGTTTTAACAACTCTAGAAGTTTCAAAGATGTGAGTAATATGATAATTACAAAGTTTCAGAAAAATATATCGGAGTTTCATTCTGAAAATTTTTAGAAAACTCTAGACACTCACCGATATGGCCGAAACTTGTGAACCACGCCTGGAGTCAAATATTCTTGTAGTTGGAAGCACATTTTTGTTTCTCAGAAGAAAACTTTGCCAAGTAGGACAAAAAAAAAGAAGAGAATACTAGAATATATATCCCCGGAATCCCAAAAAGATTAACGTAGAAACCGAGAAGCCCTATAGTTTCTCTTGAAGGACTTCTTATCGCCTGATGACTCTTTTTTTTCAGAATAAGGATACAAATACCACATTCATTAGGGATAACACAAGGCAAAATAGATTGAAAAATAGAGGAGTTAAAAGCGAATTTGCCAAAAAATTTGATCGAAACAATTCAAGTTTTAGGACCCGCAAAGTTTACAAATAGTATATAAACGGGATTTTCAAAAAATAAAAAAGATTATGAAAGTAGTTCCTGGTCCTCTTCGGCCGTGGGTACATCTATCGTTTTGGTTTGTCGGAGACGTGGAGCACGGTGACGTCGCTCGCCAGTGGTTTCAACGTCCTCACCATCCAGTGAGACGCCGTGCATGTTTCGTTTGCCCCGAGCAATAGCTTTGTAGCTGAAAATGAAAAGTTGTAGTTTAGACAGTCTCCTGAAAGTCTTTGCGAGTCTTCAAATCTACAAGGTGGCGCAAAATTACTCGCACTGATAAAAAGGGATATATCTTTAACATAAGTATCTTGGAAGTACAAAAATTGGTAGAAATATAATTTGGTTCAAAGTTACTGAAATTTTCAAGGCGAATCCTTAATTGTAGGTATTGTTATGATTGTCCAAAGGCACGTCGTTGGGGTTTTCATGTGATGAAACAACTTTGAGAAGCGATAACTCAGTTCAGAGTTGATCAAATAACTTGATACTCGGGCAGTTTACTGATGAATTATCGAAAGTTCGGCACTCTAAATTAGAGCCCAGTACAACGCTTAACTCATATTTTATGATAGTTCAAACTTTAGTCCGTGTCATTCAGTAGGGAAATTCACTTCTGATACCCCGAGCCCTTGCATAAAACATGTCCAAGTTAATCAATCAATTACTCATTTTTGAAACATGTAATCTCCGGTGCGGAAAACATTCTCCAATTTTTTAATTTCTACTTTTTCTCTCCCTGCTTCCTTTTTCTAGTTGAATGCACCAAATCACGGATTTCGAAGTAGGGGATTAACAACAGAAAATGTAGTGAAGATTCTCTTTCGAAAAGAGAAGACACTGAATAAAGATTAAAAACAAACATGTAAGAGTTTCGATTTTTAGGGACTACCAAGGAGAGTTGTCAAGTGAGGAACTTCAAAAATATGGATTTCGGAATTTTTCGATGAAAGAAAAAATCATTTTTGCGTTTTGAAAAATATTTAGAAGTGAACAAAGTGCTCATTTTTGCTAATTTTGTCACAGACACGAAAATTCTAAATACCGTAGAACCTGTAATAGAAGGGCCTTATAAATTTGAACTATTTTTTCTCAATTCCTGCGCATGATATCAAGGATATGTCATCCGACAAAAATTTAAATAATTAAGATAAATATTTTTCAGCTAACACGTTTTTGATATCTTTCAAAAGAATTGAGATAAATGAGCTCAAACTTGACAGTGGGGGCGCCCTTCTATTACAGGTTTTACCTATGTACTTCTTCAGAGCTCCGAATCTACCTATATTTAGCTGAAATCCTCCAAATATTATTCTATTATTCCAAAATTCAACACAAAATTCAAAAAATCCGAAAATTCGGAAACCCTCAAAAAGTACAAACTAACCCAGACGTCTGAAAAATCCCAAAACTCCAGAAATTCAGAAATCTGAAAATTAAAAACTGCTCAAAAATTCAGGATTCGGAATTCCAAAAAAATGTAGATTTTCAAAATTCACAAAATTCTGAAATCTAAAAATTTGTGCTTCAGATTCCAAGTGTGAATAAAAGAGCTTTACACATTGAAAAGCTGAAGATAATTTTTTTGAAATTAATTTTAAAAACCATCTTTCCTCTGTTTTTCGATTTTAGCCCACTATTATTTTTAATTTATCTCAAAAAATTCAAATTAAACTCCAACTAACCGACTCAAATGTTTCTCAAGCATCTCAATTCTTTTCATCAGCTTTCCTTCAGTACTTGCGTGCTCCACGATCAATCTTGCCATCCTAAAAAACGCTCATTGCTTATTTTTTTCTGGAAATCTTAGACTAACCTTGTCTGTAACACTTTCACCGCATTGTTCAACGTCTCTGCAATCTCCTCAACCGTCTTTTGTTCTTCCGGCGCGTTATCATCCAAAAGATTATCCTTCTTCAGAATTTCTCGTCCCTTGACTAAAAGTAGCTTCCTGGCATCCGGATATTCTCTCAATGCATTCCACAAATCCTGTTTGCTCAAAACGAATAAATCCGTGTATCCGACGGAACGAACGTTGGCTGTTCGCCGATTTCCGTTCTTACTTCCAGCAATATTCAGAATACTGAGCTCTCCAAATACGGCGCCCTCTTGGAGTACGGTGAAAACTTTCTTTCCGTCATCATCAACGACTTGGAGACGTCCACGCTTCACAATGTACATCTCCCGACCAATATCTCCTTTTTTACAAATAAAGTCTCCTGGAGAAAACACTTGAAGCTGCAGTTGAAGCACTAATTCAGCAAGGAGTCCTGCTTCGCAATCCTAGAATTTTTAATTTGAATTTTTGAACTTATATTCAAAAAAGGCTATACCTGGAAAATTCTAACTTTTCTCAAAGTTTCAAAATGCACTTGCATAGCAATTTCAGCCTGAAGCTTATCTGGAAGCACTTTCAAAACCTGTTGATCACTCAGCGATTGTTTATTGGTCCACAGATAGTCGAACCATTTGATCACACGAATTTCAAGCTGTTTGCTGACTTTTCGCAACTCCATATACTGTTTTATTCCGTCCATTTTGTTTTGAAACTCTGTTCGCGCTGCACTCATATTTGAAATCATACTGAAAAAATGAATTTTTAAAAGAATATGACTAGAAATTCCGAAAAACTCACCTTCCGACGTTACCGACAATTGTAGCGAATATCAATACACCGCACATGAGATCCAAAGTGACAAACACGTATTCAATGTTGCGTACTGGACTGGGTACCTCTCCAATTGTTGTCAGAATTAGAGTCGACCAGTAGAAGCTGTACACGTAACGACGGAGAAGAGTGTCGGGAATATCGCTGAAAATTTCGAAAATGAGAATCTAGAAAAAACACAAAACTGTAAACTTTGGGATTTCTTGAGTGATTAGTATTCTTTAAGACGCGTTCTCTGTAGAACTCAACTTCAGGCCTACATATTACCCACTGTACAGAAAAATTCAAACTTGTTTTTTCTAGTTGATTTTTCATACATACATGTTCATTGCCTTCTAAAGTATATGAGATATAGTTTGTCCCGACTTGTCCCACACCTGCAAAAATATGGTCGTGGGGTGTCTAAAACATTTTTTTTCAAAAGTGAAATAATGATCAGATCTTAACGTAGAAGGTTTTTGGGCACTATTTTAAACGTTTTTTGTATTGGCACTATATTCATATTCGTTCATCTTACTAGGAAAAATTTCAATTTTTTTCGAAAAAGCTATTTTTTGGGCCTAAAAATGACCGTCCTGAAAAAAACTTCCATTATTTAATAAAATTAAACATCAAATTTAGATTTCTCGTTAAAAAATACATCAGAAATTGTTTTGAGATAAAGATAAACCTGAGGCCCTTATGATTTTTAGGCCAAAATGTGCCCAAAAATGAACTTTCGCCACATGGCAACTGAAAATCCCCCAAAATCGACCCTCACCTAAAAAAGAATTTTTACTGATCCGTAAAACGTAAAATTTACGGATTGAATAACCGTAAAGTACCGTAAAATCCGTAAAAACCTAAAAATTAGGAAAATTACTGTTTTTGGCAAGCAAAACCTATTTTTTCAAGTTCGGCGCTTATTTAGGTATGTAACTTCAATTCAATAATTTGAAAAACATGCATTGTCACACTTTCATTCAAAAAAATCTCAAAATTCCACTTCTGAGCGATGATCGAATTTCCAAAGGCATTTTTTGGTCTTTTTCAAAAACTTTGGTACTGTGTGACAATGCATAGCTTTCAAATTATTGAATTGAAATTTTGCAAAAATACCTGAAATAGCGCCAAACTTGAAAAAATTAGAAAAAAATTAGGCCAAAACCAGTCAATTTGCTAATTTTACGGTTTTTACGGATTTTACGGAAACAATTTTACGGAGACCCGTAAAATTTTACGTTTGTCTCAAAATGCCGTAAAAACCGTAAAATCCGTAAACGTAAAATCCCAGCCCTGACTTGGAAGCAGTTTTTGCCTCTTTTTTGGAGCTTTTGAAAATGCACGGAGACGATGAGAACAAATTATGAAACTTTGCCAAAACACCACACATGAAAAATGATGCATCTGGTGAAAATTTCATCAAAATTGGTGAGGGTCGATTTTGGGTGATTTTCAGTTGCCATGTTGCCATGACAGCAGGTGAAACATCATTTTTGGGCACATTTTGGCCTAAAACTCATAGGGGCTCATGTTTATCTTTTATCTCAAAACAGCTCCTGTTGTATTTTTTTACGAGAAATCTAAATTTGATGTTTATTTTGTTAAAATAATGGAATTTTTTTCAGGACGGCCATTTTTTGGTCCAAAAAATAGCTTTTTTGCAAAAATTTGAAATTTTTCCTAGTAAAATGGGCGAATATGAATATAGTGCCAATACAAAAAACGTTTAAAATAGTGCCCAAAAACCTTCTACGTTAAGATCTGATCATTATTTCACTTTTGAAAAAAAATGTTTTAGACACCCCACGGCCATATTTTTGCAGGTGTGGGACAAGTCGGGACAAACTATATCTCATATACTTTAGAAGGCAATGAACATGTAATAAATGAAAAATCAACTAGAAAAAAACAAGTTTGAATTTTTCTGTACAGCCCTGTTTTCGGTTCTTTCAGAGAATGTGTCTCGAAGTGTTTTATTGAAAATCCTCCTCCCCTTAAAAAATGGAGTATCCGACACTAAAATCTTTTTTTTAATTTTTGGATAATGGATGGAAAAATAGGAGGGTCCCCTCGAATTGAACGGCCCCTGTAATATGTAGAAGGGCCCCTAACTTTTAACTTGGAGCCGATTTTTCTCGTTTCCTGTCAACGATATAAAAAGTTGTCATCTAACAAAATGTTACTAATATTATCAGAAATGTTTTGTCAGTTTACACATTTTTGATATATGTTGCATGGAAATGAAATAATTGAGCTTAAAGTGCAAGCATTGGGCGGTTTTATATTAGTGTTTTTACGGTGATTTGAATTAACTTATAAAAAATTGGGAACTTCTAAAAAGTAAAATTAAAAATTTTTATGTTTAAGTCAGATAAAACAAGTATTTTCAGGTACTATAAGGCTTGTATAATTTTGAAGCTTTGCACAAAAACTGTGAATTATGCTTGAGTCTCTTCCAGGAAATCAAAGAATTCAACTTACTCTGGCAAACTCTGTTTGTTCAAATGTCCATAAACCCATGCATCCGTTCCCAATCCAATGTATTCCGAGATCCAAAAATAGAGACAAGCATTCCAATGAATAATAATAACAATGTACCAAACGACAACCAACACTCGAAATGCATTTGGCATTGAGCTTCTCGTCTCGGTTCTTTCCAGACAATCCCGAACTCTTTTATATCGAACGAGACGATTCAGTCGAAATACTGGCATTCCTCTCCAGACGATCGGAACTGGAATCGGCCATCCGAACAGATAATCCAGGGGTATCAAACTAGCAGCATCCCATTTCCATTGACTACTTTGCCAATATACTTTTGTCACTTTATCAGCCTCTCTAACTACCAATCCTTGATCCATATAACCCATTCGATAGTTCAAAAATGTGTCTATCCAGTAGACAGAGTCCATTAGCAAATCGAAAAATACCCAAATCAATCGAAAGTGCCAATATTTGGACCATCCAAGATCCGGATATTGGGAATAGGTTGGCATTTGTTTCATATTTTTCAGCAAGTCATCAGTACATTCCATTTGTGTTGTGCTGTTTAGAGTTCCATTTGTAAATATGCACAGAGCTTGAGAAGACGGTCCTAGGAGGTCGTTGAAAACTTGTCGAGCGATTACGAAGAGCAAGTTGTAGATGTAAGCGACAGTCACCTACAAAAAATAAAATTTTGAAAACGTTAAGAACATCGAAGAGGTTTTAAAAATGTAGCTGAACAAGATTGTGTTTCATTTTGAAGATTTCAGATTAAAGCACCTGTAATAGAAAGGCCACCAGGCAGGCTACTTTAAGCCCAAATATCTCACTTCCTGTACAAGATATAAAAAAGTTGTCAACTGATAAAATATTCTTCATATTATCAGCTCCATTTTAAAAGTTTACACATTTTTGTTATCTTCCACAGGAATTTGCGGTAGTTGATGTTGGGGATTCAAAATATCAATAAACTGAAATTGTGAAGTTTCAAATTTATTTTTCTTCTGCAGTTTTGAAGTTTTCGTTTTTTATCTTGTTGGAAATTACATTAAAATCTAAACCCCGCCACCGAGATTTTCATCCAGACAAAAAAAATCAAAATCTTTGAAAAAAACTCACTACGCAAGTCCAATAATAAAAATTATCGCTCGACGGATCCTGTGTGTACTCGGCCACATATTTTCTTGCTCTTTTGAAAATGCTCAATTTCGGTTCGGGAGGTGGAGGTCCAACTGAAGACGTTCCATCAGAGGATACAGGTCCTCCAGGCGGATTCGGTCCGGCCGGTGCTGCAGTGGTTGCTCCTGGCGGTGGTGGTGTTGCGGTGTCATTTGCATTCCCATTGGCTATGTACTTCTAGAAAATTTTGAAACTTCAGCAGAGTTTTTAAACGGAAAATCTTGCCTGTGCAAAAAGGTTTGCAGCGCTCTCTGTGGACGAGTGGACCTGATTCGATCGCCGTGCTAGCTGAAAAATTTAAGAGGTCAAAAAGAAAAAAATCCTTAATTGATGCCTTAGAAAATATGTTCTTCGAAGCAGGAGCTCCAGCCTGTCCAACGCCATTCGATGTGGATGGGTTTGAAGGATCTGGAGCATTTTGAACTGCAGTATCAGCCATTCTGAAAACATTTTGAAATTAATGGGATGTTTGATAAGGGCTACGGATGGGAAGCAACAAGCTCCGGAAATTGAAAAAAAGAAGAGAATAGAAAAAAAAAGGATTAAGCTTATGATAGAAAACTTATTAAACTTTGTGTCTTATGCACTTTACGTAGGTTGCTCAGACTTCACATGTCTAGGAACTATAAGTTCCAGATGACGTCAGAATTAAAATTTTTCCAGGAAGGAGCAATAAGTGTCACGAAAAAGATATGGGGAAGGAAGAGGAGAAAAGGAAAGATGCGCAGAGGAAAAAGGAAAGAGGATTCCAAATTTCTTATCCCCCACCACGACTTTTCGTCTCTCTCTGTCTCTCTCTCTCTCTTTCTCTCTTCTTCAGGTATTTATCTTTTTTCCTTTTCCGCTAAGATGTATGTGTACATGTATTAGCTAGTTATCAACTGGTTGCCCCGGGAGATGATGATGACTCGAAAAGTAGGAAAAAGAAAAAGGAGGGGGAGGAATGGTGTGTGAGGGTGGAGATATGAAAAGAGGACAAATTTTTAAAAGAGGGGAAGGAAAGGTCTTAACTTTTGAGAAGAAGGTTCGGGAAGAATACGAAGCCTTTGAAATCAACCTCGGCGAGGCTCGCCCGGTGAGGGGATTAAGGATTAATAACTAACTATGATGGAGGAATGTCTGAGTTGCTATACTTTTGAAGTAAAAAATCTTAACTGACACTAATCAAAACTCAGAAACCGAAAATTTGAAAATCAAGAAAAAAGTCTCATTTCCTCATTAGTGGGTAGTCGAAGCCAGCGCTTTGGCTCTTCCAGCACGGTAATTAGTCAGTGGTTAAGCCCACCCTATCCGTGCATTTTGAGGTCAATTATCTCAGTTCATGTAAATGATATCGAAAAGTTGTCAACTGATAAAATGTAGTTGTTAATATGATAAATATTTTATAAGTTGGCCAATTTTTGATATGTTTTAAAAAACCAAGATTTCAAACTCGAAGTGTGCGAATAGTGTGGGCATCTATGGAAGCAAATACGGTAGTCCAAGTCATAGAGCAAGGATCAGATTCTATTATAAAAACGGAACTTCTATATTAATCTGGAAATTTTATTACATTTTTAAAGATATATTAACCTATTCAGACCCCCGAAGATGACCTTTCTCAAAACGGAAATTGTCCGAAATTTAGAAGCTTCGAGATATTGGAAAAAGGACAGCATGTCAGAAAAATGGGCATTGGGAAATTGGGGGCAAAATTGGAAATTTCGCAGGTGACTGGGTAATTATAGGGTGTTGATATGCTCTCCAGTACTCTGTTTTTACAAAACCATCGTAAATATTAGGTTGGCGGGAAAGTCTTTGTCACTCTGTTTGTTTAATCACTGTTCTCGTATATGGAGGCTGTGTATGATATCGACTCTAGTGAATAACAAGGTGATAAGAACCTTCCATATAAACAAGTCCCCATTTCCTTCCCTGCTCCTCATCTGTAATTGAAACGATATGTTTGTTCCCACTGCTATTCACATCAGACATGTTTTGATTTACCTCTTCCTATCTCACACCACGATGAAGGATTCGGAAACTTTCTTGAAGAATGTGTACAACACACATGCCCCTCACTACAATACTATTCGCAATTGGTTCCATCGTTTCGAAAAAGATGACTTCTCGCTCGATGAAAAGGATCGCTCTGGGAGACCCCGTGAGTTGGATTTGGACAAGCTGAAGCACGCATTGCAATCGGATCCATTTCAATCTAGCCGTGAACTAGCTGTCACATTCGGAGTTCACCATAGCACAGTCCTTGAAGGTTTGAAGTCTCTTGGAATGAGAAAACTTTTTGGTCGATTCATACCTCATCACCTGACTCAAGCCAACCTTGACCGCCGAGTCGACGATTCGATTACTCTTCTCACTCTCCACGCGGGCGATCGATGGCTGGACCGGCTAATAACCGGAGATGAGAAGTGGGTCTTCTACGATAATCACCACAGGAAATCCCAGTGGGTTGGAGAAGGAGAGAGCCCACAGGATGTCCCAAAACCCGACCTTCATCCGAAAAAAGTTATGCTCTCTGTGTGGTGGGGAGTGGACGGCCCCATCTACTGGGAACTTCTGCCCGAGGGCAAAACAATAACTGGAGACCTCTACACTACTCAACTACGAAACCTCAAGAAAGCAGTCGACCGTTCGGCCCTGAAAGACAAGAAAGTGTACTATCAACATGATAACGCTCGCCCACATGTTTCGAAACAAGTGAAGCAGGAGCTGATGGGATATGGATGGAATGTTCTCCCTCACCCCCCGTATTCTCCTGATCTTGCTCCTTCCGACTATTGGTTATTTGGCGATATGACACGTGCCTTCGAAGGAAGAAGCTTCAATTCCCGTGGAGCGGTCGAAGCGGCACTCAAACAATACTTTGCCTCACGCCCGGCTGGATTCTACCGCAATGGAATCCATAAATTGAGGGAACGTTGGAGACATGTTGTTGATAATGATGGACAATATAATTAATTATTCGGTTATTTTTTCTTTGAGAAATAAACTATTGAAAAAGTGACAAAGACTTTCCCGCCAACCTAATAGTCTCCCATTTGCGGACTGTATTTGTGCACTTTGAGCTAAATTATCTCGGTTCCTATGAGCGATACCAAAATTTTGTCAACTGAAAAATGTAGCTGATAAATAAGAAATATTTTATCAGTTGACACATTTTTATATCTTTAATGGAAACCGAGATAATTGAGCTCACCGTTTGCGTATGGGGTGGGCTTAAGCTTTTTCTTGGGATACGGTACGTCACAAGACAGAGCAAAGTGATAACAAAAAGGTATACTGCCAGATAACTTCATTCTGATAATCATCTCGGAAAGGTTTCAGAAGATTCTAGAATACCGGAAATAAACTTGGGGGTATTGAGAAATAACTAAATATTTGGTGAAAAAATATAGAGGGCAAAGAAGCGAAAGATATGACAATGTATTGTTTATAGGGGTTTTATGTTAATCAATCTGAAAAGTTGGCAGGGCTCGAGGGCTGAAATTATTAATTAAAATTGAAAATTAATTTCCTGAAATCTGCGAAAAAGTTCCGGAAGTTGAGACATCAAGAGAATTATGAAATATGTTTGAAGTGATAAAAATTCTGCTTGATCTTTTGAGTTCGGATTGCAACTTGGGAATAAGAGTAAACGATTTCACAAGATTCAAAAACATTCAGGAAACAACGAGTTTGAAAAAAAACAAACAATTTCAAAGTTTCCGATTAGTCATCTGATAGAAAATTGTAGGTTTGTTGGGATAAAATGTTTTACTGTTTGAATAAATTGTAAAAAAACAGAAAACTAATTTTCAAGCTCGTTAGAAATTCATGAAAATAAAAAGGGATTACTGGTGAGAAAATATTTTCGAATGGAAAAAAGTGATATTGCACTTTCAAGATTAGGTGATGAATGGAAAATGATTGCAAAGGCACCTTGTACTATATAGTGCAAATTTATCAACCATTTTATTAATGAGAGTGGTTTCTTGACAGGCATATATGAAGTGATTTTTCGCTTTTTAAAGGGAGATTGGAACACCATAAAACCTGTAAAATCGGCTCAAATCGGACAGCTTGGAGGGAATTCTATAATATTGTCTGCGGTATCTCGATTACTGTAGAATATATCAATAAGTCTTCTATTAACAAAATTTTCATCATAATAACAAGGACATCTTGTCAGTTCATCACTTTTTAATATATTTTACAGGAACCGAGATAAATTTGGGTAAAGGTGATGTAAACTTCTCGACCTGGAAAATCCCTGTGGTTTGAAAAATTTCTTTTTATCGAACTCAACATTACCCAAACTTTTAAGCATTTTTCATCCGTTTCTTCAGAATTCCTTCATAGCTGAACAAGTGTTCAACTTGAAATTCCGTTTTGTTTTATTTAAAAAATCACATATTTCAGTTTTAGGCTTACATGTTTCTGGTTAGAAAAAACCGCTAGACTTTCTAACTTTATTTAGAGGATAACTCCAAAAATGTTTTACCAAGAATACTCTTCATAAGACGGTCCATGGCATTGCAGACCTGGTGGACCCCTCGCATCCCTAATATTAGGTTGGCGGGAAAGTCTTTGTCACTTTTTCAATAGTTTATTTCTCAAAGAAAAAATAACCGAATAATTAATTATATTGTCCATCATTATCAACAACAGTCTC
>NC_013490.2:9949909-9959307 GCF_000004555.2 Caenorhabditis briggsae | reverse complement strand
CTAGCTGCTTGTTCATGAAGAATACTGTAACACTGATGAATGGAAACTCGATTATTATTTTCAGTTGCAGATCCACCGAAATCAGTAATATAATCGTTTGAAGATTGAGGGAAGAATTGATTGTAATGAGTTGTCATCATGTGTCCATTCTCATAATCTGTTCGATGTCTTTTCGAATCAAAGTATCCAGTTGGATCCAATAAAGAATGTTGACTAGAGTTCATCGATTGATTATGCATTCTTCTATTATTCTTATCTTCATTTTCCATTGGTGGAGTCCAAACTGGTGCATTGATAATCCTTCGTTTCCTATTCCGATTCTCTTTGAGAGTAACTGTTCCAGCAACAACAACAAGCATCATACATCCTCCAGTTAGTACTAGAATCAGATTACTCCACGATGATCCAGATGACTGGGTTCCAGATTTCCGAGGGGTGGATACCAATGCTTCTGAAATCGGGATACCAAAAGAGTTGATTCCTTTCTTGGCAAGTCTTGCGGAGATCAAATCGACAACAGTTTGAGAGTCTTTGTATAGGCATTTAGCATTGATACAATTCTCCTGAACTTCCAAATAGACAACCACTCCTTCTCCTCCAACACTTCGAATCTTTCGAACAGAAGACGATAGAATATTTTGTTCTGTTAATTTCTTCACATCCATTTCAACTCGCTCTCTTTCATTCTCTCCATCCCATTCAAATACCAATGGTCCTTTTTCATCTCTTTGAATCCTGACTGTTGCACGAAGAGCTGCACTGATTTCCATTAAAGATTTTCCTCCATTCGCTTGGAATTCAGATGGATCCATTTGTACTGTTATTCTGATGTCCGTTAGATAAGCCTTCGTTTCTGTTTGATTGGTACAATCTCCACCATCAAATCCACATCCAACTGTATCACATTCCGAATCACACACACCATTTGAATATCTTTCAGCACAATATTCTCGAATCTTCGCAGGACATCTGACTACACCCGGCATACAATCCATTCCATCATAAAGGCATTCTTCATTATTACATGCTTGATTACAGACTCCATTTGAAAATAAATCAGCACACATATTTCCATATCGACACTTCGAAAATGGCTCTCTTTTTCCAGAACAATCTCCTCCATCGAATTTACAGGCAGCATAATTACAGTCTGAATCACAGTTTCCGTCATTTGCACGTTCCCAACATTTCCGTTTCTCACAGACAGATCGGAGTAAACTAAAATTAAATATTTTGAATTAATTAATAGAATTCCAATGAAAACTTACAATTCCTTCTCACTGAACATTCCCAAATTGATCTTCTCTTCACATCGAATTCCAGTATATCCATAAGAACATTCACATTTTGAAGATTTTTTATCTCGAAGACAAATTCCTCCATTTTTACATGTGTTATTGGTACAGAAGAATCGTTTTTCGAGTTCACATCGTTCTCCATAGAATCCATTTGGACAGTCACACGAGAAAAATTCACGATTGTCTTGATGACAGATTCCACCATTCGCACATGGATTCTCAAGGCACCGATCTGAATAAAAGAATTCCAGGATGTTGTAAAAACTAAAACAATCACTTACCTTTACGTCGTTCACAAATATCTCCTTCGAATCCTTGTTGACACAGACAAACGTAGCCAATATGTGCATCTACATCAATACACGTGGCATTATTCAGACATGGATCCGATTTGCATAGATTCTCAGACGACGTCATCACTTCCTTCCTTGGAACATCACATTGATTTCCAGTGAAATCTGGAGGACAAACACAGAATCCACCGAGACATTTTCCTCCATTAAAACATTTTGGACCGCTTCTGGAACAGATTCCAACAGATATTTTAAGATCACATCGTACTCCTCCGAATCCTAAAGGACATTCCTTTTCACATCGTTTTCCAATAAATCCATTTCGACATTGACAGACTGGAGACTTATCAGAAGTTGGGAAACAAGTGCCTCCATTTTCACAATGAACATCCTGACATACATTCAGTGCTTCATCACACCATTTTCCACCGAATCCACGTTTACAATCACATCGGAAGGATCCAGGAAGATTGACACAAGTCCCATTGTTCATACAAACATTTGACATTTGACATTCATTTTTATCCACATCACATAACTCTCCTTCCCATCCTGTATTACATTGACATTCGAATGATTTTTCAGATAATGGACTATCGATACAGGTACCGTAGTTACAGATTCCTGGAATCGCTGAGCAATCCATTTTATCACAAAATTGACCAGTTTTTCCTGGTGGACAATCGCAAAAGTATGAATTCTGATCGTTGATACATTCGGATCCACGGGCACATTCGTTTCCAATACAGTGATTTTTTCCGATTTCACAAAATGATCCACTGAATCCATCATCACAAAGACACATGAATCCACCAGCAAATGAAGAACAAGTACCATGGATACATTGATTTTTCGAGCAGTTATCGATTTTAGAACTTTCGGGAGATGGAGATATCTCACAAGTGGATCTTTGTATCCTGGTGGACATTCACATCTTCCACCATTTGATTTCTCACAGTATCCTCCAGTTTGACAGTATCTACTGATTCCATTTGGATATTCTGAAGAGACTTCGACGAAGCATACGGTAGGTTTGAACTCCACACTTGATGAGTTTCCACGGGTTAGACAATCAGGTGGAAGGAATCCTTGAGGACAGACACACAGATAGGAGCCGTTCTGAAAAAATTATTTTGTGAAATGGGTCACGGTAACTGGCAACGTTCATAATTATTTGAAATTTACATACTGTACACAACCATGATCATGTAATTCTGTAGATTTGTTGATAATAATCCTCCGGATTACAATAACTTCAGTAGCCTTTTCCTAATCCTAATCTCAAACCGGAAGAAAAGTCAAGAAGTGGTTACTGGACACTCTCTTGAGATTATTACATAATTATGTAAGCAAACATCTATACCGGAAGAATTCTATATTTGCACGCCCTTGAATATATGAATTCTTTTTTTTTGAAGGATAGATATTCTGAATCACAAAAACGAAAGGCGGCATGTTTCTTTATTCTTCTGTGTGTTTCTTTCGTTTCGCATCGACAGCTGCACGAGGAGAAAACAGAGAGGCATACGGTAATTAATGGGAAAGTGCGAGAAAAAAAGAGGAAGAAGATATTTTTGAGATTTTTAGAAACTAGAAATTGTATCAGTCAACCTTCCTATTGCTGCTCTAGAACACCAAAATTTGATGCTGCTCGGAAACTCGGCTTTGAAAATAAATGAAACTTTAGTGACATAATTAATTTTTATTTTTTTATTTTTGATTTGTCTGCTAATAAGAAATCGAAAATGTTCAATCAAATTACCAACTAAATTTTTCTCAATAACCTCTATTTCTCAATATTTTCAATCAAAACTAACCGTATTTATACAAGTACTCCTTGGACTACAATCATGCTCATTCGTTTGACATTCATTCACATCCTCATCACATTTCGATCCTTTGAATCCAGTCGGACAGATACACGTGGCATTCTGTCCATTCCCAACACATTTTCCTCCATTCTGACACTTGTCTTCTGGGTAATAACACCATCCACGATTCTGACATTTTTCTCCTGCAAAAAAGTATTCATGTTAATCCCTAAACTATTCATTGAGGGGTCATCTTTCGGGTTTCCCAGAAGTATCGAATTCGCAACAAATAGAAAAGGAAGGGGGCAACAGTTGGACTACACGGAGATCAAAAAGTTTTGCCGACTCAGAAGAAGAGATGACAAACTCATTTCTTTTTGTTGAAGAACTACTTTGAATACCGCATCTTTTTAGTTAGTTTCTAATTGAAAAATCGAGGCTTTTTATTGAGAACGACTAGGTTGAAACTTTTGACAATACGCCTAATTTGATAAGCTAATTTGAAGCTAGAACATCTTTAAAAATCTAGAAAGAGGATTAAAATGTTGTTGGCTCAAACCCCACTTTCCGTAAGTAGCTTTCTTCTTGATTTTGGAGTTGAAAAGTTTTGATTTTTCAAAAAATGTATCTTCTCCCATTATGGCCTTTTTTGAAAAAAACGTTCAATGTGTGTCAATTTAATTCTCCGCCGGAAGTTTGTTTTTTTTCTCCCTTTTCATGGTTTTTTCTTTGTAATAGGTCATTATCACCCCTCATTAAGCACTCTTCAAAGGTGTCAATGTTATGAGAGTTTGATGGAAATACGCAACAGGAGACTTTTTTGAGATTCCAATCTTAATACAGTAGCCGACAAAACATATGGTATTGCATTTTTTTTATCTTATACGGTTTTAATTAGATTACGGTTGGATGAAATTGCCTAGGAACCATTTTGGGATCAAAGGACCACACAATGCTTCAGAAGCAGTCCCTTGTAATCTAAACACCGTAGCGATTCTTCACTTTCCAGCCAGAAACCGTTCCCACGACCTTCTTCTATCACGCGAAGAAAAGTGTGTCTGACTAGAGACGCCAGTACCGTTGGATCTCTAATTATAGAGTGAAATGATCATGAAACCCGAAGATGACGATGAAGATGATCAGTGTTGACGGTTCTTTCTCTCGAGAGAGGAGTCATCATGAGAAAGTCAACAGCTGGAGAAATGTTTTGAGAACCTAGAGACGGGAAATGTCACAGTATCCAAAAGTATTTGTGTACAGTACTCTCATTAGAAGGCTTTATACGTTAAGGAATGGTACGGTATATCAGAAAAGGAACTAGTTACTTTTAAGCTACAGTATTCTTTATGTTATTTTAGTTAAACTAACTATACTACATACCCATGTCTAATCTCCCCTCCTAACCATATTTCTGACTAATAAGTTTGCTCTCAAATGGTCTCGGGAGACGTGTTGTGCAATCGGAACCGATAATTATAGGGCGCATTTGCTACATTGTTTGATTAGAGATTTTCGGGAGGAACTCGTTGCGTTAAACTACTTGTAATGCACAAGTACAGTAGTACTTACCTCCATATCCAGCAGGGCAATCTGGCGTTGTTTTTGGATTTCCGTTTGTGTCGCAATCTGAAAAATTAGGACAAATTAGGATGATAGAAGATTTGATTTGGTAGAGGAATGTATGAATGGTTACTGTAGTTAGGGAAAAAGAACAAATGAACAGTGACTCAAAGAATGGAAAGTCCCTCTAATATGATTTTCCATATTTCATCAAAATCCCAATAAATCCTACACTTTCCCACGCCTTCTCCATACATCATACCGGTTGTCTTTGATTCTTCAAAAAACCAATGATTTACACACTTCATCAAACATCTGCTCTACTTTTTAGGTCACTTTCCATTCCCTCAAAATTTGGCAACACCACGGGCGGGGCGCCATCGGGTCGCACGGCCGTTCCTTACAAAAAAAGAACATTGGTCATAAATTGTGTTCAAAAGAGATGTGGTTGAGAACGGGCGGGACACAAGAAGTGTGTGTGAAAATGACCAAGGCCTTCTTTTAGAATTTTCTTAAGAGCAATTTATCAGGATCTGGTTCATTTTTAAGAGAGACAGGGGCGCCGAAAAGACAAATGAGCTGTATGGTGCGGCCGAAAAACGGACGGTATGGTCGGAGGAACAATTTGTCGTTGTTGGCCAAAGAGGTGACAAGAAATATTACACCTTATGTTGGTACCTATAGTGAAGAAGAAATACTTGGATTTCGAAATGTTTTCTTGAACCTTTCAAAATATGACACCTGAATAGTAAGTTTCAAATGCCTGTCTGTTTATCTGTTTATCTAGATTTCCAGAACCTAAAAAACTTCAAAATGCCCTTTTCCTATTTTTTCATGTCCCTCCGAAGCCCTGATGATGAATGGAGTGGTCACTAGAATATCCGACAAAAAGGGGTGACATGGGGCAGCAGATGCTCCGGAATTTCATTCGCAACATGTCCCCAAAAAAAAAAGAGGGAAACGAGTGACCGCCCGTGTCAGGGGGTCTAAAAATGAGTGATGGGTTTTTAGGTCCCCATGGGAAAAGAAGCAAAGAATGGACGGATTTTTTAACCTTATGTAAGGAATGATAAAGGACATGTTATATATTTTTAAAGAAGATTCTCACCTTTACAAACACATAATGTTGCTTGATTCTCTTCGTTGTAGACGCATTTCTGATTGGGACCACAAGTCAATAAACACTTTCTCTCGCAAAATGAACCATAGAAGCCGTCGTTGCATCTGGGAAAATTTTCAGATTAATTTAGAAAATTTGAGTCTTGATGATCGAGATTTTAATTGTAATTATTTCAGAATCACGCCATTTCGAGTAAAATTGAAATCCTACTGAAGCTTTAAAAGCACCGTAACCGGTCAATGTTTTGGAGACTCAACCTATCCTAATGGAGATCAATTTCACTTCTTAAAAACAAAAGTTATCAATAGAGCACATTTACCATCTTATCACCCTAACTCAAAAGAAAACTTCTGTTCCCAACGATGGATTATCCCATTGCCTGTCTCTTTCTGCTACCGACAACCGAATACCCGTGACAGTAATCCTCTTCTGACCAACCCTCTGAGTATTCTATGGTTTTGTTTTATTAGTTTGTTGCTTCTTTTTCCTTACCTCATCTATCTCCTAAATGCCGACAAGACTGGGAACATGGTTATAAAAAGTACAGGAACAAAAGGCAAAATATTTGATAAGACTCCCCCTCTCAAACAGGTGATAAGGCCTTCCATTCAGATGACGTTCCCGTTCAGAAGACCAGTCTTTTTTTGGTGTCTTCTCATTTCCATTTCCCATGTCTATAAACTACCGATTTAGGGAAGAGAGGATTTTTTGGAATCAAGACAAAAGGGGGGGGGGGAAATGAAAACGAAAAGCTTCCCGATGAATTCTAATGAGAAGGGTTAATTGGGTGGTCTTGGTGGGAACAAAAAAATCAGAAGAGAAGATGAAGAAGAAGGAGACGGGAATTGTGGGAATCTTCCGAGAATCCTAGAGACGGAAGAGGAAGAGTACGGTAGTTTTTGGGAATCATCGGAAAAAAGTTCCATATTTCAGTTACCGTAGTCACGCTCTAGCTAACATTCAGCGGAAATTACTAAACTTTGAAGTTTGGCTCATTTCAAAGAGACAGACATAAAACTCGGAAATTAATTTAAGTCTTTGAGAATTTTTGAATTTGAAGCAATCAGTTACAGTAATCCAAATTTTTTCTTGAACATTGCCACTAACCTTCAGCAATCTATGTCTCGAACAAAAAGAGACAGGTGTTCATTTTCATCTAAATAAGCCTCGTTCCTGTCCCCCAGGCCCTGTGTCGTTTTCCCATTACCCCCCACCAAAGAACAAAAAAAAGAAAAGTTCGTTTTTTGCAATTCTACAGGATGCAGGTGGTGTCCCTTCTCTACCCATTACTCTCTCTTGTTGCGCAAGTTTTCGATGGGAACATTTCGGAGAGAGAGGATAAAATATGGAAAACGGAGAAGAGGAGGAAATATGTCTTCGTTTAATTAATTATGTTGCATTGGGAGAAGAAAAATACACGTGTCTAGTAGGGCCATAAAGTTATCTTATCAGTGTGAGCATGCCGCCCATAAATTAGAATCAGAGTTGGTTACGTAACCTTTGTTTTGTAGTAGGAGGGTTGGATTATAGAAGAAAGAGAAGATGTTGAGCAGAAGTTGATAGATGATAGAAAAGAAGTTACAAATATTTATATCTGACATAGAAGGGCTCTTGACTTTGAGCAAATTCATCTCGGAGCCATTCAAAGATATCGAAAAATTATCAACTGGTGAATTGTTTATCATACTATCAGAAGTTTTTTGTCAGTTGGTACGAAGTTTTTTGTCAGTTGGTGTGAGGGCCCTTCTATTACAGATTTTCGGTATTTTCGAAAAGTGAAATATGGTTAAATTTGCCTAAATTATTCAGAATTAGATAATAGATGAAAATTTCGAAAAAAAATCTCATAACTTTGACAAAGTTCTAAATTTTCATGGAGAAAATATTTCAGGACGTTTTGCACAACAATCCGAAAAATCTGCAATTCGGATCCTAATTTTTTCGAAAAAGGATACTAACAGTTACATATTTTGAAACCTAGAGAACCCGAATATTTTCGAAATCATGATTTTAAGGTTTTAGGAGATTTTCGAAATGATTCAGAGAGGCACCTGACACGGATGTCTAAAAATGGATCTAAAAATCAGTAAAAATTACTAACCTGCACCAAAACGTAGTTTGTGTTCCATTGATTGGTCCAATTTGACAGTTTCCATTCGATCCACATGGTGATCCAATGCATGATCCATTATGAAGAGCCAAGCAGTTGGAGACCAAAAAGAGCAAAACAACTAAAATTCGCATCTTTTCCTATATTTTTGTAGATGTGCGTAGTTTAGATATGGCTCATTTAGGGTGGGGAGGATCTGGAAAATCATAAATTAAGAATCTTCGAGAAGCTTGGTAATGAATAAAAAATGATAATGAAAAAAAGAGATAAATCAATTAATGATGATGACCTGGAGCCAAGAAATAATATCAATCGTCTTGTGGTGCACTATAGGGCATAGGAGAGGGAGAGAGAGAGACTCTCAGAGGAGGATGGACCACACCGCAAGCTCCGCCCACTTGGTCACCCCAGAGGAAAAGAGAGTGAGGAGGACTGGGGGAGAGGTTTTTTGAAAAAAGAAGAGGGTGATTTTTGAAATGATCGAGAAACATCAGATGGGTAGAACTGAAGGGAGGAGGAGGAATGGGAACGGACGGGAAATGAAAGACTGGTTGATGGGAACCTTATCGGCTTTCGGGGTGATCATCAAAAAGGAAATATATGAATCATTTCAGAGAACCCGTGTTACGTAGTGTTTGTTTTACTTCTCTCTGAATGGGAGTTTTTACCGGGATACTGTATTCTAAACTAGAAAATGAAAGAAGGTTCTAAAAAGGACTCTATTGCGAAATGTTGAAACTTCTGAGGGATTGTCGTCTGCTCTAAAAATCGGTAGTTGACAAGGATGACATAGTGATTTACGTTTTAGAGCTCCCAGTTCACAGGATCGTAAAATATTGACCAAAAAATCTAGGAAGTTTTAGCTCTGACAGTAATTCAACATACGTGATTAGGAACATTAGGCTACCTACTACAACTGGGAACTGTGTCTTCAGTTCATCCGAACTCATCTTCACATCAGAGTTTACCGTAATAATCGTAAAAAAACAACACATAATTTTTGGTCTTTGTTTCCTCCCCGCGGTTTCCCATGCCTATAAATCAAGTCAAGAGGTTGGATGGCAACTAATCCGACCGACAGTTCAAATCCTCCGACAATAAGGTTTTTGACATGCGCGCCACATAATCAAATGGTTAGAGCACCTGGCATGAAAAAGAGGAAGAATCAAAATATTTGTGGAAATTGAATTTAGGAGGAAAGTGTGA
>NC_013490.2:9948069-9949809 GCF_000004555.2 Caenorhabditis briggsae | reverse complement strand
TCGATGCGTTTTTCTCGATGAAGGAATTTTTTTCGAATTTTTTCTTTATTTTTATGTCAATCTACATGCATTTCTGCACATATTGATGCAATAAAAATTTTCACCGTACACCACCTTTAAAATTTCAGTGCAAGAAATTTATTTTTGTCGGGGTTACGGTAGACAGAGACCGCCCTTTTATGTGCATCATGTCGTTGTTGTGTTTGCGGATTTTCATTGTGCTTCGAACAAATTTTTCGAATATTGAAGCTTTTGAGTAATAGATTTGATCTTCAACCGCGGAAGATTGGAAAATTTCATTTTTTCCGCGAAGTTCACTCAGTTTTTATTCACTTCAATCACTCTCTCAATTTTTCAGTCGTCTTTCACCTTGTATTATTTTTCTCAGTTTCCAATCAAAATTTCACCAATTTTCTCGTTTTTTTCTAGCAAAATGACAGCAGTATCGCTTGTCGGAGGTGCCCCGCGAGGCCTGGATTTAGAAATGATCGCCGCGACGAAACCACGACTCATGTTCCCATCGACGACACTTCAAATCGATGGTTTGGATCCGAACGCCGAGTATCGCATCTACCTAAAACTCGTCCGCTCTTCTTATCGTTATCAACTCAAAGAACAACGATGGGTGTCTGATAAGGTGCCGCATCCGAAGGAAGACCTCGAGGAGAAGCCAATTTTGAACAAGTATCGACAACAAACTGGCGAATTCTTTATGAGAAACGGAGTGTCCTTTGAGAATGCCAGAATCTCGTTTAACAAAATTCAAACGCGACGATCGACGGACACATTCTACGTTAGGAAGTACTTCAAGTACTCACAGCAAATCCACGTGGATCTTGTCCGGCCAGGAGACGGAAATCGATGCTGTAAAGTCTATCCGATCGTTGGCGGAGAGTTCGTCGCTGTGAGCCATTTGGAAGTAAGAATACGTAGCTACTTATATGTAAGGATTTCACTAAATTCCCCTAATTTTTCAGAGCTCCCGCATGAGCCAGTACTACGCTATCGGCTTCGAGAACATTCGTCAGTTTGGGAAGAAAAGACAGCCAAATTACAAGACTAGCCACAAAATCCACCCGGTCATCGTCATGAATCATCCGTCGGAGCATCCATCCAACTTTTATGGCTTCCAAATTGAAGATCCAGATGATATGCCACCAACGAGACTATTCGATGGAAGTGTTGTCACACGGAAGCACGGGCGAACCTACTACTATCCACCGGTCTGCCAATAATGGAATATGACTTAATCAATAATTATTTTTGCTAATATTTGTGTCCCTATGTATATTTTGTCTAACATTATGATCACCCGGTTTGTAAGCATATAATAAAGTATTGAAGCTCGAAAAAAAGTAGTGCTTTTTCGTTGAATATGTTGCTGACGCGACGTGGAGTCCTGAAGGTTATTGACTTCGGATTATGCAAGAAGCTGTCAGCGCGAGGCGAGAAGCTCACTTAGCGGCAGAGGTTTTGAGATGAGAACCGTATGGAATTGAGTCGGATTGGTGGGCAGTGGGCGTGTCGTTGTATCAGTTGAGAGTGAGTTATTGTTTAACTAAATTCCAGAAAAAATCACGAGTTCATGATTGATATACAGTCAATTATTTGCTCATTTCAGTGAGCCTCTTTTCAACAAAAATAACCACCACCCCTCAATTTTTCAGTTTATGGCTCTCCGCCCAGAAGCATGCTTGGGATACTTCTCTACCGAAGATGTCAAAAAAACATCCATTCTTC
>NC_013490.2:9944565-9948059 GCF_000004555.2 Caenorhabditis briggsae | reverse complement strand
CACGCGATGTATTACAATGCATTTACAGTTATGTCGCGAAATGCTTTGAAGTACATTTCGCGACGCTCATGCATTGAATTTCGAGGGCGCGGAAATGCATTTCAATACATATTTTCGCTACATGAATAACCCCATAAATATATTGGTGTTATAAATTTGTTCTTTTTTATTATCTTTTCTGAATTATGTAAATATGTTCTACATGTAACAATTTTTATGCAGACACACACTCTTCTCGAATGAATTTCTGAAGTTGTCGGAGCTTATCATTGTCAGGGAGTTTTCAGAAATTACGGAATTATCCTGTTTTTTCAATTAGAAGTCTCAATTTCCTATCATGAAAGCGCGAAAAACTTGTAAAAAATGGGCAGACAAATTTTGAAAACGTTAAAAAAGGCATTCCGCTCGAAACCCGCAAGGGAATTTTTTCTTGCGCCTTTAGCATACTGTAGTGGAAAATCGTCAAATTTCGAGAAAATGGTCAGAATTCCGCTCCGAACATCCCTGATTTATTATTGATTTTCAATTTTAAGATGCCAGTGGCCGAGAAGATCGACACAGAACGCTATGAAATCGAGAAGATCTCGGGAAATGTATAAATTCATCTGAAAAATAATAATCTATGTCTTTTTTTTCAGAAAATTATTAATAACACAATTTTATACAAAATTCAATGGGTCGGATACACGAAGGACTACGATTCAGAAGAGGCCGAATGGAGGATGACGTGCGATGAGAAGCTCATCGAATTCTCGTTATCGACTTTGGATAAAAATCGATATATCGATCGATTGGAGCCAATGCTCTTGAATTATCGAAAGTTCAGAGATGATGCGAAGAGTATTATGAGTAGGGCGGGAATCGGAATTTAAAAAAATCTGTAATTTTGTAGATTTTATCGATCCAGTTTCAATTCTCGCTTTGACAACATTTCAGTGTGGAAGTGTGAAGTTTGTGGATCAAGACACAGTTTCCAGTAGATTTTTGTTGCTTGAGGTTTGGAATATTATCGATTTTAAAGGTTTGAAAATTTTGAATAGTTTTAGTATCTACGAGACAGCAAGCAGCAATATCTCCTCCACACGGCGTTCCTCCCTTCTGAAGACGTCATTGATGAAAGTGAACATCGTTACGCCAGAGAGCTTCAGTCCAGGATGGAAGTCTTCTCGGAGCATCCACTCGTCAAAATCATCATTCCACTGGACATAGAAGGCGTCTTCTATTCCCCACCACCACTTTCTAACCTGATTTTCGAGCCAGTCACAGTTTGGATGTGTGAAAACTCCTCCCATTATGAAAACCTCTTTGTTTCGAAATCAGAAGACGTTGGGTTCAATGGGACGAAGCCGTTTTTGGATTCGGAATATCTAGAGCCAAAAGGACCCAAGCAAGATCCAAAATACTTCCATGCCTTCGAAGCTAATGAAAATAAGAAATTCTACAACGGAATGAAGAGACTTGACTATCAACAGGACCCAAGATTCCATTGTAACCTAAAATTAATATCTGAAATTGGACGTGGATGGGTGTTGAGAGCATCTCATGTGATTCCGAAAGAGACACCAATTATGATGATGGCTGGAGTGATTGGTCCATGGAAACGCGCCCATAATTCGTTGGTTCGGAGTGGAGAGCGAATTGCGTTCAGCTCGTTTATCGAGATTCCGGGGACAGAAATGTGTCTGGATCGTAGGCTTTATCACGATTTTACAAAGTATATTCCTCATAGTGTAAGTGACAAAAAATCGATTGTTAGCAGAGCTTAGGTCCGGAATCTTTAAAGGAAGTTTTCGTAAATATTGACTTGTCTATTTTATCGAGTTTTTGCGATTTTTGTATGAAATTTTGTCGACAAATCGCCGTGATGAATTTTATTGATTTTCAACTTTTTTGGCATAAATCCAAAAAATCGCTCAAAAACAATAAAAACTATAGAAAAATCTAGAAGCACATGCTTCCGTATTCCGGGTCTAAGCTCCGCACACTATCAATTTTTCCCCCCGCGACCAAAATAATAAAAAAAATCATCGTTTCAGTGTGCTCCAACTTGCTCGGTCCGTCTTGTCAAGTCTGGAAACGAATACCCGGATCTCGTCGTCTACTCGCTAACTGATATCAATGCGTCCAATAATTTTTCAATCTCCATCGACTATTATCAGGGATTCAGAAAATATGTGAATCGATATTTCTGGACGAATCGTCATCCAGATGGAAAGATTTTCAATTTATATGAGAATGAAATCGATTTCGTTCATTGTCAATGCATGGAACGACAGTGCAGAACCATTCTGTATATCGATAAATCGCTGAAATCCCATGATCCATCAGTGGGGAAAGAGAAGAAACTCGAAAATGTATGTCAAATTCCTCGAATTGGACTTGCGTGTCAATCAAATTGTTTGCGTACGGAACATTCTATTTTACGACGCTTTATGAATCCGAGTATGCAAACACGATGATGTGCAATGCACGAATTCGAATGCCTTCTGAAAAAATGTGTTCTTTTCAGCTCGACCCGAATTTCGAGTTCCGTGGAATGTCCGTGGTCGCCGACACGAAAAGAATCTGGGAGATCCAGAAGGGCGTCTTCGTTGAATAATTTTAAATTTTTGTTATTTTTGTGCTTCCGTTTCAAGTTGTTTACTTTGTCATACTGTTTTTACAAGCTTCTATTATTGTACCTTTTTTTATATTTTTGTTTAAAACTTCAATACTTTATTATGTTTTTACAAACCGGGTGATCAATTTTAGACAAAATATACATAGGTTTAAAACCTTCGAAATTATTTGAAATTCAAGTTTTTCTTGAACATTCAATTGAACAGGCGGCAGAAAAAAAATTATGGAAAATTTGGATTGAGAAACAACAAAAGAAGCATTATTAGAGAAGTTATAACAAATTCAACAAGAAAACAAAAATTGATATTATAAATTCCTACGACAAATGTGAAAACTCATTTTGATCCGTTGAAAAAGTTTCAAGACAGACTTATGATCCAAATTGTGATGTCGAATTTTTTTCGATCTACATCATAAGAAAATTTGACCTACAAGTTTTTTCTGGATTTCAAGGGCCATTTTTATTGATTCCCGTTTGTTTCATCAAATTATTTGATAACTGCTTTTAGGTTATTTTTTAAACTAGCATAGATATCGACACTCCACCGATTCCGAGGCATCGAAAAACGTTTTTCAATTTGCTTTGATTGTCGATAACTTTGATAATTCGTGAGAAGAGTTGAAGAAGATGAAAATAGAAAAGTGAACTGGATTTTAGATTGATGAATAAAGTTTTTTGAATGTTGATGTATCTGTGTTTCTCCTGCATTATTTTGTGTTTTCACTGTCCTTTTTTGTATTAAAAGATTCAAAAAACTGTGAGATAACACATATTAAATTTTGTAAGTTCCCGGTTTACATTGAAGATTCTAGATAATTCAAATAGAATTTTGTGCTTCAAATGTGCTCAGATAGTGTCTTTTGAATCCTTGATC
>NC_013490.2:9916784-9944405 GCF_000004555.2 Caenorhabditis briggsae | reverse complement strand
CTCAAGACTCCTTTTCAAAATGCTCGACATGTTTTATTTCAAAAATTCGTATATTTTTGAAGTTTCGAATCCCTTTTTCCACTCATTTCCCAACAAAGTCCCTCAACTCTATTCTTTTCTAGAAACTACAGTACTCCTCTCGCAATGCATTCTCTCAAAATTCAACTAATTTTCAAAGACTCTGATGTGAATGATCCAACTGTCATCGACGATTCGGATCTTATTAAGAAAGTTCCCGTTTTTGCCAGATCTTTGAACCCTTATGTAAGTTTTTACAGTAAAACATGTAATAGAAGAGCAACTACACCGCTCAATTATCTTGGCTCCTATGCAAGATATAAAAATTTTTCAATTGATAAAACATTTTTGATATTATGATAAAGAGTTTATCAGTTGACAACTTTTTCATATCTTTGACAGGAATCGAGAAAAATTGGCTCAAAGTTAGGGAACTATTTTATAACAGGTTTACGGTAGTTCTACAATTTCTATTTCCAGAATTTGGATTGGAATACCATGAAACCAGTCAAAACTGAACCACTCAAAATCAAGTTCTCAAAAGAAGCCGGAGAATTTATATTCGCGAATTTCCACAGTTACAAATATCCAGAAGACGATGCCAAGCTGGAAGACTATCCAGAAGCCAATGAGAAGAATCTTGAAGAATTGAAAATAATTATCGAATTGGCCAACTTTCTCGAATGCGACGATTTCAGAAAATGTATTGGATTTGTGATTGCAAAGAAATTGGAATCAAAGACAGCTCAAGAAATTGTGGATTACTTGGGATTGGAGTGTAATCCGAATGATTTGGACGATTCGTGGATTCATCCAAAACTAGAGACAGAGGAGTAAATGCTTCAATTTTCTGTATTTTTAATTTCTATAATTTCTGTATCATACTGTATCATTTCATTATTTTTGAAACAACACTTTATTTTATTGAAGATTTGAAAATTAATGATCAAGACAAAGGGGCAACATAGAATCTGGACATCGTCGAATGATTTCTCTCACAGTTGCCTCATAAATTCTTCTGCAATGACGAATTGTTCGGAGACAATCTCCAAGAACTTCCATATAATTTCCATTGGACTCCACATATCGTTTGTGTTTCTCTTCTTCATCTGGATTTCCTTCAATTAGCGCCGCCCATGCATCATTTTGAATAATCAATAGATTATGATACTTCATTAGACGATGATAGATCTTCCAATTCTTCTTCATCGTTTTTCGCAACTGCTCCATTTCCATATTGCGTGGATTGTATCCCATCGGATGTTGTTGATGAAGAATCTGCCGATGGAAGTCTCCAACAATTCGAATATAGATCACAAGGCATCGAATTCGACGGCGAATCCGATGAGATTGACTCATCCTTCGAGCATGAAATTGGAAATTTTTCTCTGCTTTTATATATTTCCAGGTCACCGAATTTATGGGAATTTTTGCTAGCGTGGGTGTGGTCGATTTATGTCAGTTTGATGGTTTTACAAAGGAAAGCGGAGTTTATGAATATATTATTTTTATGATGTCTAATCGAAAGACATGTGATGCGTAATAGAAACTGGTCTGAACGAATTTTTCTCGGTTCCAGTCAAAGATGTCAAACAGTGGTCAACTGATAAATTGCTTATCATAACATCAAAAGTACTTTGTCAGTTGACACATTTTTGATATCTTGTATAGGAATTGAGATAATTGTAATTGAGCTCAAACTTTACACTGTCGGTAAATTATTTGGATCAAGGATTCAAAAGACACTATCTGAGCACATTTGAAGCACAAAATTCTATTTGAATTATCTAGAATCTTCAATGTAAACCGGGAACTTACAAAATTTAATATGTGTTATCTCACAGTTTTTTGAATCTTTTAATACAAAAAAGGACAGTGAAAACACAAAATAATGCAGGAGAAACACAGATACATCAACATTCAAAAAACTTTATTCATCAATCTAAAATCCAGTTCACTTTTCTATTTTCATCTTCTTCAACTCTTCTCACGAATTATCAAAGTTATCGACAATCAAAGCAAATTGAAAAACGTTTTTCGATGCAGCCAACTGCGTCAATGTCTTTCCCAAATCACTGCTCAACACTGGTTTCGAATTCTTCCCACTGATTTCTCCGATACAATACGAAAGACGTGGCTGAAGGCGTGCGTCACGAAGTCTGAAATTTCTGCACAAAGACAGGAGTATTTGAGATATTGAGCACTTACTGGCGAGCACAAAGTTGTTGGAAATTCACAATCACGTCTTCCAGACGACAATCCGATTGGAATTCGTCGGTGAATGTTGATTGGACACTGGAAATTTTACTATTTATGTGGTATGAATTCAGCCAACGCTTACCGTCTTTTGAAGGTGTCACGATGAACCAAAATAAACTTCACATGAACCATGGTGACCACTTTTCTGGGGATTTTTTCATAATTAGGATCAAAAGTAGGAAGAGAAGAAGAAGGCACGGAAGACGTTTGGGATGAAGATACTGTAGAAGTTGCAGAAGTAGAAACAGAAGAGGATCCAGAAGACGTCGGTTTCGTTGTCTTCTCGGATGGATTATTCTTTTGAAAAGAAACCGGATCCGTTTTCATTGGAATCGTATAATAAATGCTGTCCATTTTCTTCTCAGTGAATGACCAATTGTCAGTTTTTGGAGAAGTTTCAGACAAACTACTTTTGCTCATCATTTCTCTAGCAGAGCTGAGCTGAGTTGAAATATCTGTCGAAGTTGTTGGAGCCAATTTGAGATGAATATATTCGTCAGGTTGAGTTGATGGCTCACGAGTTAGGACGAGGGTGTAGGTGTGATGGACGCAATCTGAAGTTTAAAGCTAGGAATTTCCGAATTCCATTGTTACCTCTAGATGTCTCTACAGTATGCTTGTGTTTCGAATATTTTAAGCTCGGATCAATGAAAAGTCTCAAGACGGGTGGAAGCTGATCCTGACTGAAAATTTGATGTCGTAAGAGGCTATCGAAAAAATAAGAAGATTCACCTCAAAAGCTGAACACCATCTAGATTCATTTTTTGTCTTCCTGAATGTCTTCTTGCTACAAAATGAAGATTGTTTCTGAACTTTGGAAATGAGTAAAAAGCCAAAGGAAGTGATCGAAAGGGAGTTTTTCTATGAAATTCGAGATTTGGAAAAAAGGGTTTAGCGTGGAAACATTTTCTGGGTAGAAGAAAAACAAATTTAAAATACAGTTTACATTGACCCAAATTTCTGAAAAATTGTATTTTCAACTCTCACCTAATTCAACTTTAAGTTCAATTATCTCGAATCCTGTAAAAGACATCAAAAATGTATCTACAGATAAAATGTTGGTGATATTATGGTAAACATTTTGCCAGTCTATCAATTCCTCATATCTTTTATAGGAATCGAGATAATTAAACTCAAAGTTGACTGTATGGGTGGGCTTCTATTAGAGGGAATACGGTAGCTTCATGAAGCCTTTTCTTGCATGCTCCTTATAAAAAATATGAAAATTTAACTTTTTTAGTGTTCTATGGCATTTTCTTTTGAGGTTTTTCAACATCTTTTGGGGTTTTTCTTTTAATTTTCTCCACTTTTTTTGTTCATAACGGCAAATGTTCCAAAAATAGAAAATTGAGATTTTCCCGGTTGCTTAAATCCAATTTTTATAGGATCCAAGATTATTGGATTCTTTTTCTAGACAATAAATTTTCTGAATTTTTGAATTTTGAGATTCTGCTCCGATATTTTGGCATGTTTAAGTTTTGAACAACTTTCAACAGGCAACTTTATTGCGTTTGAATGATTAAGATAATTATGAATAATCAAAGATCTCAAAGATCAAGCGAATCGGCAAATTAGCGTCCGGATGTCTTTGAAGAATCAATCTCATCGTTGCCTCATACAGTCTCTTGTTGTGTCTGATAGCTTGACTGCATGACTCCCAGAGAGCGGCATAGTTTCCATTACTCTCGATGAATTCTCTTTTTTGACGTCTTTCCGACGGATTGTCCATGATCAAAGCTGCCCAGGAAATGTCCAGTTGCATAAGGGCGTTCATGTTTTTTACCAGACGATGGTGGTTATCCCAGTTGTCCTGAAATTCACTTTTTTGATTAATAAATTGGAATATTTCCTAAAAAATAGCTAGCTCAAACTTACTTTGAGAACTTTCTTCAGTTGAATCAAATCCAAATTTTGAATTCCTTGTTCCGATGGCTGAAGACGATCCACTTCCAGACAACGACGAATTTTAGACATCGCCTGTCCGATTTTGTTTCGAATTTGGCTGCTGCTCATTTTTAGAGTGAGAAACAGTGATGGGATGACGAAACGATATCATTTTATACGGTTCGGGAAAGACCATTTGCATAATTTTATGGGTTTCTTTTCGTGTGCATTCGAATATTTTTTATGTTATTTTCTTATCCATTCTATTCATTTTTGTGATTCATGGTCAGAAAAATCAACTATCTAAAAACAGATTCTATAAATTATATATCGTAAAACCTGTTATAGAAGGTCCGCCTCTTTCAAGTGGGAACTCAAATATCTCGATATATCAGAAATATGTCAAGTTAAAATTTTTGTGATATCATGAAAAAAAATTTACCAGTTGACAATTTTTTTTCTATCTTTGACAGGAACCGAGATAATTGAGCTCAACCGGGACAGTGAGTGGGCTCTTCTATTACTGGTTTTATGAAATTCTGTGATTATGTGAATCAGAATTTCAGATATTCTAAAATTCTGAAATTCTAAAATTCTGAAATTCTAAAATTCTGAGATTCTGAGATTCTAAGATTCTAAAATTCTGAAATTCTAAAATTCTGAAATTCTAAAATTCTGAGATTCTGAGATTCTAAGATTCTGAGATTCTGAGATTCTGAGATTCTGAGATTCTGAGATTCTGAGATTATGAGATTCTGAGATTCTGAGATTCTGAGATTCTGAGATTCTGAGATTCTGAGATTCTGAGAATCTGAGATTCTGAGATTCCGGTAAATTAGAACTTCTAAATCCTCCTAGCCCCTTTCAAAAGTTCTTCTACTGGAAAACTGTACATAATTCTTTCAATTTTAATTCTTTTTTGGTACTGTAGTGTGTCGTCATATTATTATTCTCTGCTCAAGCATCCAATCTACTTTACATGTATAGTCTGTCTGTGAAAAACTGCAAAAAAAGCAAAAACAAAATTTATTATATACGACACAAAAAAAAAAAAGCAAGAAAATACGAAAATTCAACCGGTAAAAAACAAGAACTCGTAATTTTTCTGTCTAAAAAACATCAAAATATCAAAAATGTCCTCCTCATAAAAGCGTCTCATCTGGAAAAGAAGTCTGCGATGGAAGAGCATCACGGAATTCCGAGATAGCTTCAGAAGCCGCTTTATCAGATGAGATCTCTTCAGTTCGCGTCAGAAAGTCTTGTTTCTTCATTTTCGTTCCTGGGATTGTTCTGGAAAATGAGAAATGGGGTTACTGTAGCTTTTTCTTAGATTTTGTACCTAATAGCAGTTCGAATCTGTGAGCTAGCTTCGTCAGTCAAGCTTCTGAATCTGCGTCTCTGATCAGCGACAATCTTGGCGTGAGCAGATCGGATTCCTCTGTTGAGCAATGTGAAAATTAATGGATAAGCAACACAACTGATATAGGGAAGGAGGTGGATGAAGTAGGAGAATATGATAACTGAAATTAAACATTTTAGAGTTAATTCTGAACTTTCCAGTTTTTTTTCAGAACGTACTGCTCTTCTTTTCCATGGTCCAGATACGATTCGCGAACATACTGACCCAGTACGGGGTCCAGCATAAGACATAGATTACTGTAAGCAGGAGTACTGTAGTGATAACTTTTCGGAGTGCGGCGTCCATTGAGCTGGAATTTTCGAAATAGATTTTCAGTCTCCAAAAGTTCAAGCTAATCAATTTCTCTATTTTTTTTCGTTTCCTGATAGATTATTCTATTGCCCTCCATCTCAAAATACTTTCACCGAGTCAGTGTCAATAAATAATTCCTCTTCTCTTCTTTCCGAATCTCTCAATTTTCCCCAAAAGTCCTAAAGGAAGTACCTGGAGGCAACCAATGTCGTCAGAGCTCTGCGCTTCAGGAAGAATGGCACCGAGACGTACCTGCAAAAAATGTTTCTTCTATTTTGGAAATATCTGGACCACTCACCAGTAAATAATTCCAAAAAGAGGTACAGCGTAGGAAGTGATGCAAGCGATCAGGTTAAACCAAAATTCAATCTCTGGAAGAGTTTTTAAAAATGTTTGTTTGCGAATCAAAAATCCTGACGTAGACAACTTACGGGGAGGCGGGAAGAAACCACACTTTCTCATAACGGTTACTTCCTGGGAAGTTGCATTTGGGTTCATGTAGAAGGTGAAGACTTGGGAATAGGCAAAAACTGGCCAGAGAAGAACCATAACACAGGCCAAGGCAATGCAGAATTGGATTATGGCGTACTGGAAAAGGAAGGAAATACCAAAGAAAATTTTGATAGCTTGAAAATACAGTAATTCTGGATAAAATTTTATCAAAATTGGCTTGATCTGATGCAGCTAAATAGTTCATTCGTATTGGTCCAAAAATCAAATTTTAGCTAAACTTTGAAGCGAGTAATGAGCGCTTGAAGTTGACCTGGTGAGACAGTGTGTTAGGAGAAAAGGGTGCTAGAGAAGCTAGACTGTCTGCACCCTCCCACTCTCTCCCCACGCAAACTTCGAATGATATAACTCGACTCAAAATGGTCCATTTGAGTTGATTTTTAGTATATTCTAAAGCTGAATTTTACAGTAATCTGTGGAATGCATACTAGAGAAAAATTTAAAATTTAGTCTCGTCTGATACACTTTCGAACATCTCAAAGAACATGCGTATTCTAGAAATCTCTATTGGCCTAGAACTACTATTCAAGGTTTCGATATTCCCTAGACTAACTTGAAAACAAGAAATGTGTCATGTACTTTTTCAGAAAAACATTTGAGTCTAGACATCGGTTCAACAAACTTGGAATCCTAATCCACAAAATAACAATTGAAACGGCTGTCTTTATCTATATTTCCGCTCCCTTCACTTACCTTCAAGGTAGCCGCTTTCTCTCCTCTCGTCTTATCCAGACACACAGTCGAGTAACAAGTTCTACTGATCAGAAAAACTATCATTGGGGCCATAAACCTGGAAAAACTTTTTTTTCAAAATCTAACATCTCCAAAACTCACTTATTCATAGAGTCAAAAATCAGATAACTGGTGCATACCATCGATGAGAATTGCCATGTTCCGAAAACCAACTCGATGACCAAAAGTAACATGGCTGGAAAGCTTTTCATAAAATAGTGGATACTATGGGTATACTGTACCTATCATTGTCATTAGATCCCCAACACATAGAGCGAAAATGTAGAAAAGTATGCTTTTGGGTACTTTTATGGCTGGAGCGAACAGGAGAGGAGCCACCACATACAATACCCACGCGTTGATTGCGAATCCGACGACGTTGAATCCAATGTATGTGGATGCAACATAGGTACGGTACCCCTGAAAGTTCTTCAATGAATGAAGTTTGAAAATTTGGATTATAAAAAATACAATTTCTGTTACTCCCATAATAATATGGGACCCATATCCTATTTCCTCTAATAAAAGCCCACATTAACCGTTAACTTTGAACCCATATATGTGAATTCCTGTAAAAGCTATTGAACATTTTTCAACTGATAAAATATTGTTCATATTGTCAGCTACATTTTATAAGTTGATAAATTTTTGATATCTCTGACGAAAATCGAGATAATTGACATTGAAGTTGAAGGTTTTTTTCTGACTTTTGAACGAAAACTCTTTGAAATTCTGACACAATTTCGTTGTTTGATTTTTGTCATTAACACCTTAAAGAAACTGACAGGTGTCTATTCTAAGCCTCTCCTCATGTTTTTCCCAGAATTTCAGCTAACCAGGGCTTTGAATTTTCGAAATTTTAGATTTCCTTACAATTTCGAATCCGCACACTCCTGGATCAAAGAATGTTAAAACCGAAATTCCGCTCTACAAAATATAATACAGTTTTTCTAGAATATGACAATTTCGGCTAACAGGGCTCGGCGGAAGGAATTTTTGTGAATTTTCTAAATTTTGGATTTCTTCAAAACTTCAAATCCGCACACTCCCGGATCAAGGAATGTTAGAACCGGAATTCCGATCTACGGTACACAACACACATTCTTTAAAAGATCAAATTTCGCATAATAAAATTCATTTGAAATCATCCAGAAAGAAAAAAGCAAGAACGCCAAAACTCACGATACTCATTGTTCTTCTCTTTTTGGTGATTCTTTTCAGAAAATCCAGAAGGTGAGTCTACTTTTTTGAATAAGACGAAGAGGAAGACGTGCCTTTAGATGGACTCAAAGGTGAATAGAAGAAGGTCGTGGGAATCTTAGAAATCTATTTTATTTATATATCAATTCCGATCTTAAGAAGAAAAGAGACGTCGGGGAATGAGATCGAATGAAGTAGAATGAAGTAGAATGACCGGGTGAGGATGGAGAGAAAGAAATAGGGGCGGAGCTTTGAGGAGTCACGGGGAAGAAGAAGAAGGAAAAGTGTCAAGATGTGATGAGAATGAGGTGTGACGTGGAACTTAGCATGAGGACAAGTATTAGAAGATGGTTTTTGAAACAAGGATTTATAAATTCCAAAACTTCGAAAAAAGAAATGGATCACAATTTTTCGATTTTGAGATTAAAAAAAAGAATATCCTACCGTATTTCCTCTAATAGAAGCCCACCTCTAATAGAAGCCCACCCTGGCTGTGCATTTTTCTTTTCGGTTAGTGCAGACATACTCTTTTTTGTCCATTTTTCTGGCAATTTCCGTTCATTCTTGTCGTTTTATAACTATTCCAGTTCAGTTAAACACCGAAAACCCGCTAATTTGAGCGTTTTTTGAAACATTGGTCCACCCCCAGAAGGAGGTTGAAAAATAGCCCATGGGACTCTATCACAGGAAATACGGTACATTCAAAATGATTGTTTTTTTACAGTTTCAGAGATTGGCTTACATGGGAATTTGAAAAGGGGTTTTCAAAAATCTTGGGAAAGCAAGGAAAGTAAAATTCTTGGGGAAGCCAGGAAAGTAGCATTTTTTCAAAGGGGTAAAATTTGAGATGTCCAGTGAAGTAAGGGTATTCAAGAATGGGAAGAAAAACTTAACACATTTGTCTAAAAATGTTATTATGTTTTAAAAATTCATTTTCAAACTATAGATGGTAAAACTCCATTTACGAATTTTCAAATTTCGAATTTCAAAAATCCGAAATTTTCAATTTTCGAGTATAACTTTTTTGATTTCTAATGGTTCCAAAAATGAACTGAAATCTTGAAAATCGATATTAGAGCTTGAAAAAAAAGCAGTTTCAATTAGTCCAGCCTTCGATTAATTATTCAAAGAATTTTATGATGAAAAACAATATATGAAAGGATGCAGCCATTTTTAATCTTGAAAAATTATTTTCCGGGTTCAGAATTTTATAAATTCAGATTTTCGAACTTTTATAGAGGATTCAGAAAACATTGAAATCCTCAACCCTTTACCTTTTAGCTCATAAAATGAAGAGCACATTCAAAACTTTGATAAAATATTTGAAACATATGGGTTTTGTTAGTTCCATAAGTTCAAAAATCCCATTTTTTGAATTTTTGTGGAACTCCCCACCCATACATTTAAAACTACAAAACACAACCCAAAAGAGATTCCTACAAATTCGATTTTGGTGCAAAAAAGTGGTCCTTTTCAAAAACCTAATAGTTTGTGTTTTCTTGTTTTCCGGTCATTCTTTCATTCACAAAAAACGTCTTGCACAACTTTAAAACATTTTTTTTTCATGTTTCCCTTTTTCCATGTCAAACCCGACGTTTCCAATTAAATGTCCAGTTTCATTCAAAAAAAACGTTTTTCATGTTTCTTGTGACTTCACTCAAAAACTTTGCTCTCGTTCTAAACTTTAGCATCTAATCGGGAGCATAAAAAAAGAAAGAAGTTTTTGAGGGGGCTGGAAAATGAGTAAACTCTAAGAAATTGGCTTCATAATTGGATTCACAGCATATGTTTAGAATGTACATGTTGTTTAATTGGATGAAAAGGTTGGGGATCGAAAATTGAAATGATTCAGGAATCCTAACAAAACATCTAGATGCCTGAAACCGAGCCCAAAAAGACCATCAATTTTTAATCACTTCTAGAATCATCTGGAACCTTCCAGAATGTCCCAAAAAAATTCCCAGAACCTCGAACGATAATGGTTGTATGGGAGCTTGTTTCTATGTACTCTAATGTTTTATATGTCTACTTGTGTCTAGACTCGTTTTATTCCTAGAAACCTTCAGATTTTCTACCCCAGACAGCCATGTTTTCCTAGTAACAAGAAAAATAGAAACGAGTAACAAACAAACCATAAGAGTTGGAGGTTTTTCTTCAGAAGGGGGAATGAAACCCACTTAACGGAAACCCACTCAAAATAAACCAAAAAATAGGTCCAAAAAATTCTAAGAAAAAAACACTGAAATCTTTCAATCGTTTCAAAACCAAAGTTTCTGTTCTAATAGAAGCCCAGAATATACGTGCGCTTTGAGCTCAATTGTCCCAGCTCATTTCATAGTAAGAGGTTTCAAATGTCTGTCAACTGATAAAATGTTGAGAATGTTATGACAAATATTTTATCAGTTAACCAATTTTTGACATCTTTCAAAGAAACCAAGATAATTGAGCTCAAAGTGAACAAAAAATGTATGTCAAAAAATGTCATTGGCGGGTAGGTGTCGGCTCTTAGGCGTCTCAACTTTGACCTTAATTATCTTGGTTTCTTTGAGAGATATCAAAAATGTATCAACTGATAAAATATTGCTGATATTATGATAAACATTTTGTCAGTTAAACATATTTTGATATCTCTCATAGGAACCGAGATAATCGAGCTCGAAGTGCACGTATAGAGTGGGCTCTAGATAAGAGCATTTAGGGTATCTGGTTCATTAATCTGAATTTCAAAAATCACGGAGATCCTAATACTAAAATCAGACATCAGATTTCTTCACAAACAGATGGAGATTCTTTGATGATAGGAAAAAATTCATTAACTCCGAATAAATAAGGGGGATCCCAGAAAACAAGGTGACCAGATAGAATAATTGAAAGACGAGCAAAAATGAATGTGGGCTGGACAGAAAGAAGGAGAATGCAGACCGGAAACTGCAAATTAGGTGTTGAAAATGAGAAAAATGGGGTCTCTGAAATGGTTCTCGGAAACCAGGGGGTTAGACTTTAGGAATTCTGAAATTCTGGAATCAACAAATCTCAGAATCTTCTGAATTCCTCTGATTTTCTTGTCTTCCGGAAACACCCTGAATCATTCAAAATCTCTAGAGCAAAATGTCGAAGTCAAAAAACCCTCAAAATTTCAAATTTTTTTCTTTCTTAAATCCAATAATTCTGAAAGTTTTGTAAAAACATGTTTTTTGGCGTTCGTCAGAGTATCATTTTTCCGAAGAATGCGCATTTTTCTTCGTAGGAGGTTATTTTGTTTTTATCTAATTATTTGTAATTGAGTTAAAACAAAGAAAAATGACGAAGGAGCAGCAAAAACAAGACAACTTTTTTTTACAATGAGAAAAAATAGGCCCACTTTAATAGGGAGAGGGGATGTTTGAAAAAAAAACAACATTTTTAAAATTCTGAATTGGCAACTCTAGAATTTCTGAGTCATAATTTCTAAATTCAAAAACCTTCGAAGTTTCAAAATTAATTCTTGATTTAATTTGAATCTTGATTTTTGAAATATTCAAAATCCAGCTCTTACAATTTATAATTCAGAATTTATGGTCCACAGACGTTCATTCATCCAAATCAAATTTGTGTTATAATTTCACTTCTTCTATTTTTAACTTTTTCAAATACATAGATCCTTGTAAATCGTATCCAGCCCTTTCCAAATTGAAAATCAAACGTTGTGCACATCCACTTCTTCTTTTTCTATACTCATCAAAACAAAGGAGCAACAGGCTGAAGTGAGCAGAAACATGACCAGAAAATTATTAAAAATTAGGTGGGAGTTTCAGCATTCAGAAGTGTATACAATAAGATGAAAATTACAAGAACATTTACACTAAATAGATCGAAGCACACAAAATGAGCCAATCAAATAATTGCTGGTGTTCAAAAATTAACTTTCAGCTAAAAAATATCTAGGTAGAGTTCCAGGAAAAATTACTTAATTAGAAAGCTGCTGAAATTTGGTTGTGGTCGAGAAATACTAGAAATACAAATTCAGTCACGTTTTCCCAAATACGTCATTTTGGGTGCTAATGAACCCCCAGTTGTCTCCGCCTACCTTCACTTTTTAAGTGGCATGAATTTTTCAGGCTTTTGGAAAAGTTTGGGTTCTAGTATATGAACCTTTTATGGGATGAGGGTTCAAGTTGTTTGTTTTTCAAGTTACAGGTCACAGGTTTGGTTAAAAAACTAAAGGGCGAAAAGAGGTAGAAAAAACAATTAGAGCTTCTAAGATTTCAAGAATTAGAAAAAAAATGGGTCGAAGTATGTATTTTTGGAACTAGCAGAATTAAAAAAATTTACGGACAAAAATGTTAAATCATTCAGAATTGTGCTTTTTTGTTAAAATAAATATGGATCTTGTCATGTCTTCAGATATGCACTTACGCTGCTCAATGATCTCGATTCCTGTATAAGATATCAAAAATCATTCAACTGATAGAGTAGTTATTGTACAATTGTCAATATTTTATCAGTTAACAGATTTTTGATATCTCTCATGGGAACCGAGATAGTTGAGGTCAAAGTTAAAAGGAGGCCCTTCTATTTATTAAAGGTTTACGGTACCTGTTTTTACATAACGATCTCAATTTTACATAAAAATTTTTGTTTTTGCAGAATTCTCTATTTAAAAATGAATTAACAATATATATAACCCAAATTTAACGACTCACCTGGAATGGCACGCGCCGTTCAATATGTGTCCATTGTTCGTACTCGGCTTCATCTTCCGTGAAGTCCATCGGGATTTATGGATTTCTGAAATTTTGCAAGTTTCAGACTTTTTCGAATATCGAACACATCGAGAAAAATAGCACACAAAATGTTTACAAATTCTGCTCAAAAAAGACCAGTGTTCTTTTTTCTTGCTTTTGGGATTGAATAGAAATATGGAGCGAAATTGAGAAAAAAAAGTAGAAAATAGAAGAAGAAAATGATGATGTTATGAAAAAAGGAAAAAGGAAAGGGAGAGGTGGGCGAAGGAGTAGGAAAACAGGGACATAGGGACATGGAGAAGACAAAAATGAAAATTTAAGAATGAATGAATCAAAGTACAGAATTAGGTGAAAAATATATTCTCTTTCTGGATAATGTTTACATAGAGGGAAAATGTGGGAAATGAGAAAAGCAATATCAAAAAAGGACAATATTCTGGAGTACGCAGAATGAGCAATGATTCAAATGAGGAAACCGGTGGCCGTAGCCGAAGGTCCCAACTACTGTAACTTGTAAAATGTTTTCCGGATTTTTAATATCGAATTTCGCGTTCTCAGCCATTTTTTTCACAATCAAAAAGGTTTATTTTAAGGCTTGTATGGAGCAGGGAAAAAAAAGAAAATAAATTTCGGAAAATAAAATATTTTTGGATTACGGTAGTTGGGATCTTCGTCCACAGCCTCCGACGTCTATCTTCCACTGCTCCGATTTTCACCTGCTCCGATTAGTATTAGGTTGGCGGGAAAGTCTTTGTCACTTTTTCAATAGTTTATTTCTCAAAGAAAAAATAACCGAATAATTAATTATATTGTCCATCATTATCAACAACATGTCTCCAACGTTCCCTCAATTTATGGATTCCATTGCGGTAGAATCCAGCCGGGCGTGAGGCAAAGTATTGTTTGAGTGCCGCTTCGACCGCTCCACGGGAATTGAAGCTTCTTCCTTCGAAGGCACGTGTCATATCGCCAAATAACCAATAGTCGGAAGGAGCAAGATCAGGAGAATACGGGGGGTGAGGGAGAACATTCCATCCATATCCCATCAGCTCCTGCTTCACTTGTTTCGAAACATGTGGGCGAGCGTTATCATGTTGATAGTACACTTTCTTGTCTTTCAGGGCCGACGGTCGACTGCTTTCTTGAGGTTTCGTAGTTGAGTAGTGTAGAGGTCTCCAGTTATTGTTTTGCCCTCGGGCAGAAGTTCCCAGTAGATGGGGCCGTCCACTCCCCACCACACAGAGAGCATAACTTTTTTCGGATGAAGGTCGGGTTTTGGGACATCCTGTGGGCTCTTTCCTTCTCCAACCCACTGGGATTTCCTGTGGTGATTATCGTAGAAGACCCACTTCTCATCTCCGGTTATTAGCCGGTCCAGCCATCGATCGCCCGCGTGGAGAGTGAGAAGAGTAATCGAATCGTCGACTCGGCGGTCAAGGTTGGCTTGAGTCAGGTGATGAGGTATGAATCGACCAAAAAGTTTTCTCATTCCAAGAGACTTCAAACCTTCAAGGACTGTGCTATGGTGAACTCCGAATGTGACAGCTAGTTCACGGCTAGATTGAAATGGATCCGATTGCAATGCGTGCTTCAGCTTGTCCAAATCCAACTCACGGGGTCTCCCAGAGCGATCCTTTTCATCGAGCGAGAAGTCATCTTTTTCGAAACGATGGAACCAATTGCGAATAGTATTGTAGTGAGGGGCATGTGTGTTGTACACATTCTTCAAGAAAGTTTCCGAATCCTTCATCGTGGTGTGAGATAGGAAGAGGTAAATCAAAACATGTCTGATGTGAATAGCAGTGGGAACAAACATATCGTTTCAATTACAGATGAGGAGCAGGGAAGGAGATGGGGACTTGTTTATATGGAAGGTTCTTATCACCTTGTTATTCACTAGAGTCGATATCATACACAGCCTCCATATACGAGAACAGTGATTAAACAAACAGAGTGACAAAGACTTTCCCGCCAACCTAATACCAGAATAATACACTAACGCCAAAAAGGTAGCTTCGTGAAAAGTGAAAATTTTTATGAAATTCAAAATTAGAGCTACTATTGAATATTAGAGCCAAAATTGAAAACTAGTGCCAAAGTTCAAAATTAGATCAAAAATTGAAAAAAGAGCCAAAATCGAAAACCTTCGCGAAAATTGAAAATTAGAGTCCAAATTCGAAATTAGAGCCAAAGTTGAAAACTGTTGCTAAAACTGAAAATTAGTGCCAAAATTCAAAATTAGAGCCGAAATTCAAAAAAAGTGACAAATTTGAAAATTAGAGCCAAAATTTAGAATTAGTGCCAAAACTAAAAAAACTGCTTTTCTGAAAATTTCTAAAAACCAAATATTCAATCATCAGGAAAACGCTTCAAACCAAATTTCAATTCAATTCTCAAAAAAAAAAACTTCAAAATGACGCGATTCTCTTGAAATCAACTTTTCTCTGAAAATGTCAAAAATAGATAATTCTAGCTTTTCAACAAAAAAAACTTCTAAGTGCTAAAATAAAATCAAACAATGTTCTAGAACCCTCCTCTTCCTTTCTCACTTTTAATCCCATTCTCAAATATTGTAGTACCAAATATGGAAATTTCGAGTAAATTTCCTAGTGTTGACTCATAACCCATATCATACCCCAAAGAGCTCGAGTTGAGAACAAAAAAGGAGTGATCTGGATTGATTCCTGTTTCCTGCTGAAAATCCAAAAAACCAAAACAAGAGGATCTTTTCGTTAATCTAATCATCACACTCTGTTAGTTTTTTGGGGGCGAAGGCGTCCGTGTGGGACGGAGGAGGATTCAGATGAGATTTGGTGGGGGATGTGGGTTTGCAATTTTGAGGCCAGACAAAAATTCTAGTATGACTAACTTAAGAGGTTTGATGGTCATAAGGATATGAGTGCTTCAGTTTTGTATATAACATAGTCCAAAGACTCTAATAAAATTTTGGTTTTAGAATTTCTTGAGAAAAAATATTTTAAAAGGAGGGGGCGGTTCAAACATCTTTTTTTTTAATTCTGAATATCCAGCCCAGGAGTTTCTGAATCACCGCCTTCAAATTCAAGGATCAACAATGTTCCGAAGTTCTTGAATTAATCTAAATCTGGATTTTTAAGTTATTCAGAAACCAGATGTTACAATTTATAATTCAGAATTCATGGTCCACAGAGATTTATGAATACAAATAAAGTCTATTCTTGTCACTTTCTTCAATTGGTGTTCTAATTTAAAAAAAGGAGGGCATTAAAAAAAGAAAATAATTTGCACAAAGAAATCAAAAAAAGAAAATAATTTGCACAAAGAAAAATAATTTGCACAAAGGAGCACAAAGAAATTTAGGGCTACAAAATTTTCACTTCGTGGTACAAGATACCCGAAAATCCGATTTTTAACCCCCGAATCGAGGATTTTGTACCCCTAAATCACTTTGTACCCCCAAGTGCCGAAAAAAAACTGTCTCAAAATTTTGTTAATTTAAGCCTCTCAAGGATTTGAACCTGTGGGACGAATATTGAAGGTGCGGCGCCGCTACCGACTGAGCCACGCGGGCGAAGCTAGAATGGCCAAGTATAACAGCGGATACGATAGCTGTCCACTGAGCATAGTACACGGTAAAGTAAGAATGAATATTCTAACTCCAAAAAACTCTTTTAAAAAATCCAAAATTCAAATCCTAGCTCTTCTAAAGCTCAAAAATGTGCAATATACAAACTTCAAAACAGACAAGCCTCCTTCAATTTTCAAAGTATGGATAGCGGGCGGAAAATAGAAAATTATTTCGAAGAACCTCCTTCGAATTGCAAATATAGCAATTAAAATAATAATAACTCAAACATCTTTCCCCCGGTACATCGCGCTTTTTCCGGGTTTCAAATATTTCCCAAAAGATCAACCCCTCGTAGAAAAGATAATTCTTGGTATCTGATGTACCAAGATTTTTCTGGAATAAACAAAGTTTCTATAGAAGATATTATGATGACATGGAATAAATAGAGATAGAAACTCAAAAGGGAGTGGTTGCACCGGAAATCGAGGAATAAGAAGACCAAGGAAATTTGAGAGTGGCAAAAATAGAGGGAAAGTTTTAAGACTTTGGACGGACCAGGAGGGGAAGTTTACTGGGGTCGGACAAGAATTAAGGAGTTGTACCAAAAAGGGGCGGAGTCAAAATTTTCGGAAGAGGAGGATTCTTGAGAATTCAAGAATACGGGAGGAAACATGAGAATTCGATTGCAGTCTGAACTTTGAAAATAGGTCTCTTTGGATTTTTGAATGAAATCTTGAATCACAAAAACTCAATTTTCTAAAAAAAATTCGAAAACTTTATTCGCCAATAAAGTTTTTACACCGTAAAACCTGTATTAGAAGGGCTCCTTTACCTTTAACTTTGAGCTAATTTTTTTTGGTTCCTGTCAAAGATATAAAAGTTTGGTCAACTAATGAAATTTTTGTCAAAATATCACAAACATTTTATCAGGGAACAACTTTTATATATATTTTACAGAAAATGAGATAATTGAGCTCAAACTTGACAGTGTGCGGCGCCCTTCTATTACAGGTTTTACAAATATCACATATCTCGTTGAGAATCTGAATTCTTAGAAATCATTACAGAAAAACACTGAAAATCTTGCTACTTCAACTGGCTCACGTCCCAAAATCAGCCACTCAGACAGCCAAAAAAAAGTGAAAATCCATTTTTTCCACAGCTGATTTTCAAATTCAGATGTGTTTACCTAAAAAAGTAAGAACACATCGTCGCCGTTCGCCCACTTCGTTTTTTTTTCGTATGAATTAGATATCAGATTTTTTGGATATTCTCTAGAAGCTTCCGTTTTGCAGACGACGTCAAAAAAATCAGATTCTCATTGATTTCGTGGCACATTCTTTTGGTGTTCCAAATTTTAGAGTGATTACAGAATAAATACTGGATCATTTCCGAGAATCCGAAATTTTAGACTCGAAAACATGAATTTTTAGAGAATCAGGGAAAAAAGTATTGGGAAAAAATGGTTTGGACTAGAGAAAAAAAAAATATATTCTGAACTAGATAAAATGTCAAATTAGTTCATTCGGGGAAAAAAGCTCTGGGTAATTATGGGGTGCAGAATTGCTAAACTTGTGATAAAATTGGATGGTTGGAAAATGGGGGAATTTAAAGATTTTTGACCTATAAATACGTCATTTTTCGAAGAAAATAAGAAATGGAAGTTTGATTTACTGAATTTAAAAGTTTAGGAAAGTGCAAATTTCGTGATTTTGAAAATGAATAACTGCGAGTTTTTAAAAACTCATGATCTGATTCAAAATTCGAGATTGAATTTTTAGAATCCGAAGTCAATAAAAAGTCTGAACGATTTTGAAAAGTCAGAATCTCAGAATCTCAGAATCTCGAAATCTCAGAATCTCAGAATCTCAGAATCTCAGAATCTCAGAATCTCAGAGTCTCAGAATCTCAGAATCTCAGAATCTCAGAATCTCAGAATCTCAGAATCTCAGAATCTCAAAATCTCAGAATCTCAGAATCTCAGAATCTCAGAATCTCAGAATCTCAGAATCTCAGAATCTCAGAATCCCAGAATCTGAGAATCTCAGAATCTCAGAATCTCAGAATCTCAGAATCTCAGAATCTCAGAATCTCAGAATCTCAAAATCTCAGAATCTCAGAATTTCAGAATTTCAGAATTTCAAAATTTCAGAATTTTAGAATCTCAGAATTTCAGAATTTTAGAATTTCAAAATTTCAGAATTTTAGAATCTCAGAATTTCAGAATTTTAGAACTTCAGAATTTCAGATCAGAGGCTCCGAAGTTGAAGATTTTGACTGAGTCTAATCCTTCAAACTTCCAAACATTCTGAGTTCGGAATGTCAGGGTCCACCACTTCCAGAATCAGTTTTTTCCAGAATTCCAGAATCTCCTAATTCCTGAATGCCACGTCATTCATTCCGAAATACCCCAATGACATTCCCATTTTTGGTCGAAATCCAATCTCTCGAACTCCCTCAAATTTTCGTGCCAACACAAAGAAATGGTTGGAAAACTCTTCAAATATGAGTTTGAAACCGAATATTTTTGCTCATATTATTGCTCATTGCTCGCCTACGGGCCTTTTCCGTTTTCAAAGAAAAAGGATGAGGTCTTGATCTTTTCGGATTGTTTCTGAAGAAAAAAGATGTCTTGTGTAAATTTGAGATTTTGAAGAATATGAGAATTAGAAAAAGAGGAAAAAATGTTTCTAGGAATTGGTTTGCAAACTTGAAAAATGAGAAGAAAACCGAAAAAGAGAAGTTTTTGACTTATAGAACTTGGAGTCAATTTCCGGTTTTTTAGGGTGAAAGAGTAGTGAACCGAAAAAAGAACTTTAACCGGAAAAACTGAAAGGCGGATAAACAAAAAATGAGGAACTTTGCGTTTTTGAAAAGTTGTGTAGTTCTATAATAAAAGAGGAACCAAATATAATAGATACAATGTTCATGGAAGCAGAAAAAAAAATAATAAAAAGAAACAAAAAGGAAGAGAGGGTGGGATCCTCCGAAATTAGATTTGTTCTTCATTTATTTTTAGATATTTTTTCTTTGATGCAGAACAAAAAAAATGGATTTGGTCGGATGGTTTTGATCTTAGAATCTTAATTTTAAAACAAAAACACCATGGTGAAAGGGAAGTGACAGAAGAATGGACGGTGACCCCATAAAATTTTACTGCTTTGAACATTTTTTTGAAAATTTGAGTTTACACAAAAAAATTTGAGGGAACGTTTTAGAGAGTAAAAATCATATATCAAAGACAACAGAATTTCAAAATCTCAGAATATTAAAATCTCAAAACCTCAGAATCTCAGAATTTCAGAATTTCAGAATTTCAGAATTTCAGAATTTCAGAATTTCAGAATTTCAGAATTTCAGAATTTCAGAATTTCAGAATTTCAGAATTTCAGAATTTCAGAATTTCAGAATTTCAGAATTTCAGAATTTCAGAATTTCAGAATTTCAGAATTTCAGAATTTCAGAATTTCGGAATTTCAAAATTTTAGAATTTCAGAATTTCAGAATTTCAGAATTTCATGATCTGAGAACTCCAAGATCTGATAATTTAAAAATCTCAGAATCTCAAATGGAACTCAAAAATTACCGTATGCAAAAACTTTGAAAGTTCCACTCCACTTGAAAAAAAGCGTTTTCTAAATTCCTCCTCTTGAAAACAAAAAATTCCTAATTTCATAATTTTTCTACCGTAGTATCCAAATTCAAGAGCAACTCGTTAGTCTTGGCAGAAAAAAACCAAACTTTGAGAAGAAAATTTCTTCTCGACACTTTTACATACTTGATAATCAAATCAATTTAGACACAAACACGAGGACGTGGGTTACACTTCCCTGAGTTCCTAGATACTTTTTTATGTTTGTAGTTTGAAAAAAGGGAACTCGCACAAAAAAAGAGAAAAAAGTATGAAGAGAAATAAAACAAAAAAGTAGAAAATGTATAGAAAAAGGTGGGAGGAAGTGAGTATGGGACCCACAAAATGTACATGTCGGTGGCGAAAGATTATACCATAGTTCCTCTAATAGAAGCTTGCTAACTTTGAGCTCAATTATTCTCGGTTCTTTCAGAAGATATCAAAAATTAGCCAACTAATAAAATGTCCCCGTGTATAACATTGCTTGTAGAATGTATCGAAAATTTGTCAACAGATGAACTATTTATCACAACATCAGCATTATTTTATCAGTTCACAAATTTCAGATATTTTTCACAGAAATCGAGATAATTGAGCTAAAAGTTGGGTTGTCTTCTAATACAGTAGGTGGTATCTGAGGAAAAATGAATGCAATAAAATTCAGAAACCTAATTTTCTCATTAACTAGTAGATATCTAGGTTCCCTAATCCCTAATAATATTTTTATTAGCCTTTTTTCAGTGTCATCTCCTTATCGTCATATCTCCTAATCGCTTTTCCAACCAAAAATCTCCCAAAAAACGAGCTGATGATGAAGCTTTAAAAAATACTACCAGAATATATGAGCAATCGGGAAAAAATCGTGAAAAAAACATCTGAAAATTACGATTTTCCAGTTATTCGGATTTCCGTTGTGGAAAAAAAAATTGTGCTAGCATGTTAGCCATGATCTTCAGGATTTGAGATTCGGACTTAAAAGGGATTGAGTCACAAAAAAACTATTTCATTGATATAATCCTCCGCTGAACGTTAGAATGTGAAAGTGTTAGTGATTTTTATATCATTCTATAGCTCTTGAAAATTTATAAAAAAAAAAAAAAAGTTCATATACTTTTAAAAGTCCAATCTTGGGTTAGGTGGCATAGAACAGGCAAGCCGTTTTGGGCGTCAAACCCTATGCACTAGGTTAGCTTCGATAGAGTTTCTAGCTTTGTTATTGAGAAAATGGTGGCTGAACGATAGGATATATAAAAAACCGATTCCGAAGAACCGATTACGAGGAAATCGGGGTGGAGTTTCAGCTTTTACAGTGGCGCAGTTGAACTGTGCGGCAGTTGCAAAGTAAGGTTGTGCGGCAGTTGCAAAGTAAGGTTCCTCGGAGACAACCCTTTCCTCGGAATCGGTCGAGTCTCAAAAAACTCCTATGAAGGAATTGAATCCCAAAAAACAATTCCTAGGCTCCGGGCTAAGTGAAAAAGCTCCTAAAAAAATTTCAACGTTCAAAAGCCCATTTGCTATATTGCCTTCTGTTTTCTCTCTGACACCTGCCTCATGAAAAGTTTCAAATTTCCAATTTTCTCTCATTCATTCATCGATAATGAAGGCGTCACTAAAACAAATGAAAAACGTGCACAACTTCAGACGAAGAAGAATAAGGAGAAAGAAGAAGAAACAAAAGAAGGCGTCGTATGTTGCGGAAGTGGTGCTGGTGGTGGTGGTGGGGCTCAAGAACGTGTAATTTCTCTTCTGAATCTTCTTCTTCATCGCCCCCTTCTTCTTTGTTTTTTTGGGGCTGCCCCTTGAAGCTCCGCCCACTTGAGGTTCTTCGTTTTGTTTGAATTCTCCGGAAATTGGATGCTACTATGATCCCGGACGGAAAACGAGCGTTCAAAAAAATGGGAATTTGGATTTTTCGGGGGACATCTAGGTTCTGGAAAAATAGAAATCACATAATGTTCTCTCCAATTTCATGGTCTATGTTACAGTAACCCAAAAATAACAACAAAGACTCTTATTCCTAGAAAACATAGAGACAAAAATAGGAAATCTTTTGAATTTTTAAAAATGTATGTCCTTTGGTTTTTCAAATTCAATAGATTGGTGGACAGCGCATCTAATGTACTTACCTCCGTTTTTTGCACAAGAGACAAGTGAAGAAAAACAATTGACATTCGGAGAAGAAGAAGAACAAAAGTGAAACATGTTGGTTTCGTATTAGAAAAGATCGGACAGATGACCAAACACAATCAAGTAAACATTGGGGAATGGAAAAAAATGAAACATTTTTTGGGATTTGGGAAAAAGTAGGGATCGATGATCAGATGTATTGCCAGGTGGGAAGTTGCAGACCTTTCTTGGTAATTTAATTTTACTCCGACCAAAAATTAGTATAGTAGGGCGCATTTGCTTAGCAACTTGGCCTAACGACTTATGTAATTTGATTGGGTTTTGCTTTTTCAGGAACATTTTGAGCTCAGTTTTTTTTTAGAGAAAAAAGTTTTGAATATGTCTAGGAAAAATTGTGTTCACTAAAAAACTATAAGAGTACAAAATACCCATCGATACAATTTTTCTGAATGGAAAACAATTTTGAGATTAACGAAACAACTGATGTTCGGAAGGAATTTTTTGAGTCTTGATCGACTTAAAAGTTTTCAAAAATATTTTTTCAACTGTTATATTTTTGGATCAGAAAAATTAGAGCTTTTTATAAAAGTTGCGCTCTAAATTTTTAATTCCTAGAATCTTGAAAATTGAGATTATTCAAAAAAACTTTGAAATTAGATAAAATTCAAAAAATAGAAAGCGAATTCCATAAATTTTCAGGAATTTTGGTAAATTCAAAAACAACCAAAATAAAAATTCTGAAATTTCGATTACAAAAAAAATTTAGTGATTTTTTAAAACTTCCTGAAAAAAACCTCGAAGAACTTCAAGATCTTTAGAATTTCAAGAATCATTTTGCAGAATAATTTTTTTGAAAGCGGAAAGTTTTTAATAACCTGATTTCAGAATTATCATTTTCGAAATATCCAGAAATATTTTCTAAATCTATTCCAAGGAATTTCGAAATTAAGCAATTTCAGGATAATAAAAAGTTTCAGATAATACAAAAATATGATTGAAACATTTTTTTGAGCTCTAACTTTTGAGAAATCAAACTTTCATAGATGGGTTTGGAAATTCGAATTTTCAGAATTTAAGAAAATTCCTAAATTTTTGAATTTAAAAAATGTTATTTCTAAAAACTTAAAAGCGGTTTTATCAGTCCAAGAAAAAAATTCTTAGGATTCCTGAGTCACAGGGCAAGTATAAATTTTTAAGTTCCTCAGAAGGTGGAATGCATTAAAATCTTTAACAGAGATGAAGAAAAAGAAAGAAATGGTTCCAAATATTTCTCAAAAAAAAAGAGCCCTGCTACATCATCATCATCATCGTCGTCTTCATCTTCTGAAGACGAGAAAGAGAGCAAACAAAAAGCATCACTTCATCTTCTTCTTCTTCATCTCTTTTTCGAAAAAAGTTCAAAAAACGTGCAAAAAGCAGGATGTGTTTTTGTGTTAATCGTGTTATCTTTGTATCTCCATGTTTCGGAATCTTTAGGGACTTTGAAAAAAGAAAAGGTGGGAATTTGAAAAAAAATAAGGTGAAATAAATGAAGATAGAAAAGTGGGGGTACAAAGAGCAACAATAAAGACAGGTAGAACCGGAAAAATGGGATTCGAAAATGGAAGAAAAGAGAAAAGAAGAAGCAGAAGGAATTTTGATCCTTTTTTACGTGCTGCCGTATGACGGAAAATCTACAGGACACAGTCGAAAACATAGATTATGTAGGATCAGAATGTGATTAGATAGGACACCCCGTGACTTAAATTTCAGAGAGGGTGGCGTTGAAAAATGGGAAAGATTTCGAGATTTTAAGCCTCTTGGTTTCCGATCACTGAAACCAGATAGTACAGGATTTCTTAAAATTCTTTAAGAATTCTTAGGTGACTAACGAAATGCACTAACCAGGTTTTAGAGTTTAGAATTCTGATTTATGGTCGCATTTCCATAATTTTTGAGTTTCAAACTACCAGATCCTAGAATTGTCTCAAATCTCTAAATTAAAAAAAAATCCTGACTAATTTTAGGAACAAACTTGAGATATTTAACGTCTATGTTATATACGGTATAACTAGTCTGGCTGGCGAAAATATTACCGTACTTTCTTTAATAGGATCCCGCCGAAAACGTCAACTTTGAGCTCAATTATCTGGATTTCTTTGAAAGATATCAAAAATAGTCAACTAACAATATATTTTTGATATATTGATGAAAATTTTGTCAGTTTTTCACTTTTTGATATTTTTCACAGTAATAATTAGGCTCGAAGGAAGCGATAATTAGGCTCGAAGGTATCGAATTTAAAATGGATTTTTTGAATAAAACTTATTCAAATCGAAAATCCGTGCATTCAGACACTGAAATTTGGGACGACATAATTTATCAATTCTAGAAGAGGAAGTTGAAAAAAGAAACCTTACAATAGTTTGATGTTCTGAGTATTTCGTAAAATGAGAGCAAAAATTTAGTCATTACATCAGAGTTCTATCAGCAAAGCTTTAATTTCGACCTACTCAACAGAATTTGTATAAAAAGACTATTTTAAATGATATTTTAAATGAAGTTTTCGTTATGGGGTTATTCAGGGAGTCGGCAAAAAAGGAAAAAAAAAACTCCGCGAAAACTCGGAGAGTGTTCCAATCTGACTGAAACTTTGGGGGAAACTGGAGAAAACTATAGGAAACATTTTGCCAAAATTTGGGGTCAAAATAACGACTTTGAAAATTTGTCTGAAATTCTAGCTAAATTTTCAAAGTTGCATTAGGTAAAAAGCCATTAGGTAAAAAGATACAGTAAAATCTCTAATAACAGTGGACTCAACTTTGATCCCATTTATCTCGGTTTCTGTGAGAGAAATTGAAAAGTTGTCAACTACTGAAACACTGGTGATATTATGACAAACATTTTATCAGTTGACTACTTTTTGATATCTTTCACAGGCATTGAGTTAATTGAGGTCAAAGTTGACGGTGTGGGTGGGCTTCTATTAGCAAGTACTGTATTGATAAAAATGACACTTTCAAAAGATTCAAGATATTCTAGCCTTTTCAAACAAAAAAAACTATAAATTGATAATACGATTGTCCACCGTAAACCAAACTAAATCCAAGACATTTTCCACTGATCCATATCAAATATTGAAGCGTTTATGATTTCAAGTACTTCTCACAAGAAATCTATGAAAAATAGTTTTAGAAAGACCAAAAAGAAAAGATGAGAAAACTTTTAAAGTTTGAATAGAGAAGCGTTCTACCTTCTTCTTCTTTCTTTTCAGAGAGAATCCCAAGAAGAAGAAAGTGATTTTAGGAGTGGGAAGAGAATTGAGAAACACGTGGAAACGTACAACATAGCAACCAAGGAAGACATGAAATGATGTTTGTGCTAGGGGAATCCTGTTGCAACAGGAAAAAAAGAAAAACGAAGAATGAAGAAGTGTTTAGAATTGAAAAGTTGAAAGATGAGATATAAGGAAGTTTCTTGGTTTCCTTTTCTGAAATTTTGAATAGGAAGAGATTGAAGATTAGGCTCAAAAAATAAAGAGTTTGGTGACGAATTTCCGGTGTTCGGAATCCAGGAAGTGTCGATTATTACCAGGAAATTTCATTAGATTTTAGATTTAGAATTTTATAGATTCTGAGATTCTGAGATTCTGAGAATCTAATATTCTGAATTCCTAAAATTCTGAGGGTCTGAGATTCTGAGATTCTGAGATTCCGAGTTTCTGAGATTCTGAGATTAGATTCTGAGATTATTATGATTTATAGAGGGAATTCTGAGATTATGGATTCAAAAATTCAGAAATTCAAGAATTCAGAATTTCAGAAACTCATCATCCCACCCATATTGCCACAATCGCTGAATCTCAAATTCGCAAAATCAAAAAAAGGTCGGAATCTCGAAATCTATGAAACTCGGAATCAATAAAACTCTAAATCTGAAAATCTGGGAATATCAAAATTTCAAAATCTCAGAATCTCGAAAATAAATCTTAATTCAGGAAGATCCCAGATTTTGAAGATTCGGGGTTTTTTTTCTTAAATTCTAAACTACAAATTTTCAAAACTTCTGACCTGTTCAAACTTGAAAATGATCCAAACAAAAAACCAAAATTTGACCTGGAAACGAGAAACTGAACCAACGTCATTCATTTGCAACAAGAAGACACCCGCCAACTGGAAACGGAATACTTTTCCGTCTTTCTTCTTCTGTTTTAGCGTTTTGCTCTTTTCTTTGAAATTCCAAGGTCATAAAATAGTCTCTGGACGGAAGAAGACGAAGAAGGAAGAGTTAAAAGTGACGAAGTCAAAAAATGTTTGGTTTATCTTTCTCTGGGAGTTCGGAGAGCGAGTTTTGCAGAAAAGTTTCGTTGAAAAATTCAAACGTAATCCAAACATAAATAAGGTATTCTAGAAGTTTCCGGAAGGCTCTTTTTCTAAATGATGTACACATGCTTGTGGATGAATGGCTGAAATCAAAAAATGAATGGTATTCTTGTCTGCGGCCGTAAATTTATTAAAAGGCGCATCGTCGGTTGAGCAGCGAAAACAGCTACTGTTTTTTTTTAATAAATACATGCGCCTTCGATGAGAAAATACTCACTTGCTAGAAGATCATTTGCTAAAGTCCCGCTTTCTAGAATTGTCTATTTCCTAGTAATTTTCTAATTTTCAATCTCGTTAGAGTCTCATTAGTGACAAATTTTCTGGTCTTGAATGTATGAAAAATCCATAATTGTGCTAATTAATATAAATTCGTAAAATAGAAGATCATTTTCTAGTTGCCTCATGTGCTAGAAGTTACCCATTTTCAGATCGTTGTTTAATTTTCGTCAGCTTTTCATCTGCTTTTTATCTGCTTTTCGTCAGCTTTTCGCCCATTTTTCGTCCGTTTAACGTGCGTTTTACATCGTCATGTCCGTCCGANANGGNGCCCTNTCNAGTCTCTCCCCTCTTGTGCTAAGGGGGCGGAATGGAAACATTGAACTATGTTTCACGATGGACCGAGTTCTTAGCGAGATTAGCTTGATTCTTGGGTGTTTCACTCTCTCTTCTCGCTCTTTCCTTCTCCCATGGCATTTATTTTCGAAAAAGGGAACACAAAAAGATGGTCATCGTCTTCGTCTTCAGGACTCATTCCGACTCAAAAACGAGTGATGACTCTGGTTCGTTTCGGCAAAAGGAACCGATAATGGGTCTCTCGTGAATCCTTCTTCTTCTAAAAATGGAACTTTCTTTCGGGTTCGGTCCTGGGTTTTCTTTTCCTTTTCGACTCGAAAAAGAATTTTCGGGCGCCAAAAAAA
>NC_013490.2:9908725-9916252 GCF_000004555.2 Caenorhabditis briggsae | reverse complement strand
CTTCATTTAAAATATCATTTAAAATAGTCTTTTTATACAAATTCTGTTGAGTAGGTCGAAATTAAAGCTTTGCTGATAGAACTCTGATGTAATGACTAAATTTTTGCTCTCATTTTACGAAATACTCAGAACATCAAACTATTGTAAGGTTTCTTTTTTCAACTTCCTCTTCTAGAATTGATAAATTATGTCGTCCCAAATTTCAGTGTCTGAATGCACGGATTTTCGATTTGAATAAGTTTTATTCAAAAAATCCATTTTAAATTCGATACCTTCGAGCCTAATTATCGCTTCCTTCGAGCCTAATTATTACTGTGAAAAATATCAAAAAGTGAAAAACTGACAAAATTTTCATCAATATATCAAAAATATATTGCTAGTTGACTATTCTTGATGTCTTTCAAAGAAATCCAGATCATTGAGGTCGAACCTGACGGACGGACCTGACGGACGAAAAGATGACGAAAAGCTTCGAAAAGCTTCGAAAAGCTGCGAAACGCTTCGAAAAGCTGACGAAAATTAAGCATTTTATCAAAATACATACTTCGGTATTTTTTTGCAACACAGGCCGTTCAGAGCTCAGAAAATTCCCGGGATGTACCCGCTGTTATCTCGGGGGATCCTATCACACGATCCCTGCTGAGCCACTAGGGGGTATGCATACTAACCTAGGAGCTCCCCTGATTGCCAACCATCCTTAGGATCTCAGCCGACTCAGAAGAGATTGATTGATGTTCACCGAAAAACCCCATAAACGAGGACGAATATATAGTGGGGTATTCTGATTGTACCGACATCTGCCGGGCTCCGCCGCCCACTATACTTTGCTTGCAAGTGGGCGGGGCTTCGAGTGCCTTCTGGGAATATTTCATTTTTCGATGGTTTTTCATCGATTTTTTTCTAATTTTGGAACATTCAAGAATGAAAACAAATACTATGACTTCGAGAGCTTGGAACACACTTTAATATTGCCAAAGTTAGTAAATTCAGTGAAAATCTCCAATTGGCGGCTTAGAATAAATTCGAATGAATTCCTCTGATATCAGTGAAATGTAGAAAATTCGCCTGAAATCGTAATCGTTTGACACATTTTAAGTTGTTTTCTATTTTATTAGAGGATTCAGCTGATTATTCATGAAAATCGGAAGTAAATAAACGAAAACAAGCCAGAAAAAAATCTGAGGGATCGAAGGAGCTAGCAATTATTCAAAAAAAATGAAACTTTTGTTGTTTTCGCTGCCTCTTTAAATACAATTTCGGGCTGCAATGTTCATCGCCGCGGCCGAACAAGAATAATATCAAAAATGTAAAAGATCAGAGATTTTCAAAGAAAAATTTGTTTGATATTTCATTCTAAAGTGTTGCCTTTCTCCTAATCCAATCATCCATCTCCACACCCGTCAAAATCATATTTCTCCTTTTTTTGGCGACCGAAAATTCTTTTTCGAGTCGAAAAGGAAAAGAAAAACCAGGAACGAAACCGAAAGAAAGTTCCATTTTTAGAAGAAGAAGGATTCACGAGAGAGCCATTATCGGTTCCTTTTGCCGAAACGAAACAGAGTCATCAATCGTTTTTGAGTCGGAATGAGTCCTGAAGACGAAGACGATGAACATCTTTTTGTGTTGCCTTTTTCGAAAATAAATGACATGGGAGAAGGAAAGAGCGAGAAGAGAGAGTGAAAAAACCAAGAATCAAGCTAATCTCGCTAAGAACTCGGTCCATCGTGAAACATAGTTCAATGTTTCCATTCCGGCTCATTGAGCACAAGAGGGGAGAGAATCGAAAGGGCGCAAAATCTGCTCGATTGCCGGTTCACTAAACATTACCCACGTACACCTTCAGAGAGAGCCACTTTCGTCCTCATGATGTTGTTTAGAGCAGATACAGAATAAAAAAAATGAACTTGAAGGACGAAAAGCGCTGGGGTCGATAAAGAAGAAGCCCAATAGAATTTCATTTACAGATGAAATACATCAAATTAAAACTAAATGTAATAAGCTTATCAATTATCAATTCTCCACCGGATAAAGTTTTTTAACCCATTTTTGTATACATGGCCGCTCCTTTTCTAGCCAATTTGTCGGCCTTCTCGTTTCCATCGACGCCAGCATGACCGCGAACATGCATGAACTTTACCTGAAATTAAGAAGGAAACAATGATTTCTATATAGAATTGTATCTCAAACCTTCAGCTTCTGTCTCAAATTATCGATTTTCACAAGCACATCCTTATTAAGAACATCTGATCCTGTCGCAGTCTTCCATCCCTTCCGCTTCCAGCCATGAATCCAGATGTTTATCGATTGGACGAGAAGATTCGAGTCGGTCTTCACTACGAGTTTGGTCAGTCCCTTCTCGATTGCCTTCTCCAGAGCTTTTTCAACGGCAATCAGCTCTCCTCGATTGTTAGTCGCTGTTCCGTAGACGGGACCGAATGCATTATCCTCACTGTCTTCGCCCCAATAGACTCCCCATCCAGCACGTGCTTTCGCCTTTCCATTCTTAGAGCAAGCTCCGTCTGTGTAAACGACAGGAGCATCTATGAACTCTGGGTCTGTGACTTCCGGATCGGGTTTCGACCGTTTTGCTGGTGATGATCTCCATGATTCGTTTCCCTTTCTTTTTCTCGTTCCATCTGGCGTTGAAGGTGTTGACTTATTGTTTAAAGAAGCTCCAACTTTAACTGTAGGGACGTCTGGCTTGGCTGAAAATCATCCTATTCTTCTTCTTTCTTCACAATATGAAAAACCCACGCATCGAACCAGCTACATTGATATTGTCGGCGACAAACTTGCGTGCTTCGGCTTCAGAGGGAAACTTCTTGTATCTAAAACGAGATGCTCCTAATGAGGACACAAGCAACGAACGAGAGGAACTACCTCGCGCTTTGGAATCCGTCGACCTGCGTTTTGCATTCGTTCCAGGTACGGTAGATGCCAACCTGTGAATTTGACAAAAAAATTCGGATAAAGATAGGAATCAGAATACCTGACGGCCCCGTGCCACTGCATAGTATTGATCGTTCTTACCCATTCTGGCGCGGTTGGCGCTAATTTTCGGGTTAACGCGATCAGTATCTGTAAAATTTCCGATTAATCAGCTTTCAATTAATTAAAATTGAGCTGGAAGTAAGAAAAGTGGAGAAAACCAAAGCATGTGATTGACAGAAATCAAGTTAAATGGAATATATAAATTTTATTGAAACACAAAAAAACAACTGATACCTTAATTCTTCTTCTGGATGAAACCTGGAATTTTTTTTTAATTGTCGAATATTGGGAATTTTTTTGCTCAAGACCATCAGTTTTTATTTATGGAACATCACTTCATCGCAGTTTTCTATTAAAAGTAACGGTCCATGCGCCCGAAGAATGCGCCATGCGCTCACCGGAAAAACGCCTACTTCGAAAAAGAATAGCAGACCATCAGTATTTATTTTTCGAAGCAATATAGAAAAAAAATCAGTATTGAGAAAGCGAATTGATAAGAAAAAGGAGGATCAAAGTGAATTGGTGAAAGTGAGCAAATTAGCAATGTACAAACATTATCAACGAATGAAAGTTAGTTAGTTATCCGGAGCACATGAGGCATCCTTCGTCTTGCGCTTCTGGAGAAGCGACTCGAGATTCTGCTTTCTGGACATTCTTCTGCTGAAGAGCGGCCTTATCCACGGTAAATTGAACGGCGTTGACAGCTGGCTTGGTACGCAAGTAGTACATTCCAGTCTTGAGTCCCTTCTTCCATCCGTAGAAGTGCATTGATGTGATGGCGGCGTAGCTTGGCTTGGCCATGTGAATGTTGAGTGACTGGGATTGATCGATGAATGCTCCACGATCGGCAGCCATCTCGATAATCTCCTTCTGTGAGATCTCCCAGACGGTGAGGTAAAGCTCCTTGATATCGTCTGGAATTCCTGGGATGTTCTGAATCGATCCATTGTTGGCAATGAGGCGGTTCTTCATCTCATCGGTCCACAATCCTCTCTCGACCAAATCCTTCAGCATGTGTGGGTTGACGATTTGGAAGTCACCGGAGAGCACACGACGAGAGTAGATGTTCGAGGTGTATGGCTCAATCGATTCGTTGTTTCCGAGGATCTGAGCGGTGGAAGCAGTTGGCATTGGAGCCATGAGGAGACTGTTGCGAACTCCATGCCTGAGAGAACATTAATAAATTGAATACTCTGAATTTTCAAAACTCACTTGGCGATTTTCTTGCGAAGCTCGTCCCAGTTGCATTGATTAGTTGGAGTAACTCCCCACATATCAAACTGAAGTTGTCCCTTGGAAACTGGAGATCCCTCATATGTAGAGTATGGTCCATCTCTTTCAGCCAACTCGCAACTAGCTTCCAATGCAGCGTAGTAGATGGTCTCGAAGATTCTCTTGTTGAGATCTCTGGCCTGTGGAGATGTGAATGGATAACGCATCAACATGAAGCAGTCAGCGAGTCCTTGAACTCCGAGACCGATTGGACGATGGCGCATGTTCGAGTTGCGAGCCTCTTCAATTGGATAATAGTTGACGTCAATGATCTTGTTCAGATTCTTTGTTATGACCTTGGTCACCTCAGCGAGCTTGACAAAGTCGAACTTTTTGTCGTTAGTCACGAAACGGTTCAAAGCAATAGAAGCGAGATTGCAAACAGCAACCTCGTCTGGAGCAGAGTACTCGATAATCTCAGTGCACAAGTTGGAGCACTTGATAGTTCCCAAGTTTTGCTGGTTCGACTTGCGATTGGCGGCATCCTTGTAGGTGATGTATGGAAGTCCGGTCTCGATTTGATTGGAGACAATGTGCTCCCAGAGCTTTCGAGCCTTCACTGTTTTGCGAACACGTCCCTCGGCTTCGTACCTGAAAAAAAAATTGAATAATAATCAAAATTTGAAAAATAATCAGGAGGGGTTGTCAGCTGATTTTTGTCCCAAGCAACCCGATAGGGAGCTGTTTTGGTTATCGTACAGCTATTCTCTCTTCGAAGTAATAAAAAAACAACACGCCAAACATTAAAATGAATTCAATGACTGGATATCGCACTTCGGTAATCTCTAGCTAGCTAAACATCTTGTCATCACTCACTTGGCATAAAGAGTCTCGAATTCCTCTCCCCAGCAATCATCAAGTCCTGGGCACTCGCATGGGCACATCAACGACCAATCTTGATCTTTTTCGACGCGCTTCATGAAGAGATCTGGCACCCAGAGAGCCAAGAACAAGTCACGAGCACGTTCCTCTTCTGGTCCGGTGTTCTTTCGAAGAGCAACAAACTCGAAGATATCGGCGTGCCATGGCTCCAAGTAGATGGCGAATGCTCCTGGTCGTTTGTTACCTCCTTGATCAACGTAACGAGCGGTGTTGTTGTAGACACGAAGCATTGGTATGAGTCCATTGGATGTTCCATTGGTTCCGGCAATCACTGAGCCAGTTGCACGGATCTTGTGCACATTGAGACCGATGCCTCCAGCACTCTTCGAAATCAGAGCGCACTGCTTCAAAGTGTCGTAGATTCCGAGAATCGAGTCCTCGCTCATCGTCAACAAGAAGCATGAAGACATCTGTGGACGGCACGTTCCAGAGTTGAAGAGAGTTGGAGAGGCATGTGTCATGTACCGTTCGGACATCAAGTTGTACGTCTCAATGGCGGCGGAAATGTCTTTTCCGTGGATTCCAATGGCGACACGCATCAGCATTTGCTGTGGTCTTTCGACGACTTCCTTGTTGATCTTGAGAAGGTAGGAACGCTCGAGCGTCTTGAATCCGAAGTAGGTGTAAGAGTAATCTCTGTCGTAGACGATGGCGGAGTTGAGCTTCTGAAAAAACAAGAATTTAAATGATTAGAGCTCTGTAACGTACATCGGCGTTCTTCTGAATGATTTCCCATGTTTCGTCACTGATCATTGGTGCGTGCTTTCCAGTGTGTGGGTGATGGAACTCGTGAAGAGTCTTCATGACCTCCGAGAACACCTTGTTAGTCTTCTTGTGCAAGTTGGAAACGGCAATCCGAGCGGCGAGAAGAGCATACTCTGGATGCTGGGTGGTCATGGAAGCGGCAGTTTCAGCAGCAAGATTGTCCAATTCAACTGTTGTCACTCCTTTGTACAATCCACTGATAACTTTGATTGCGACGGCAACCTGGAAACATTAAGCTCAGCATTTAAGCCAGACAAATTGAAGGAGTCGCTTACTGGATCAACAAAATCCATGTTCAAGCCGTAGCTGAGTTTCTGAATTCTGGAGGTGATCTTGTCGAAATGGACATTCTCCATGCGTCCATCACGCTTCACAACGTAGGTGCTGTTATGGCGCTGCATCCTGGAACAGAATAGAAAATTTGAAGTAAATTAAAGTCGGGAGAGGAAAGAGAGTATATTCAAAACGGTCAGAATGAAGGTTTGAATGGACAGTTCTCAATTGAAATGGTGATTTTCGCGCGCGCTGGCGAGAGAAAGGAGGCGCAGCGCCATCACTTTCGCTCCAGAGAGAAAGACACTTTTAGGGCAAAAATAGCGGGAGGAGACTGAATTTTAAATCAAAGAACCATTCGATAAGAATCTTGCTAACTGACAGGTCACAAGACTGTTTTAGAGCTTTTTTTTTAACGATAACTAAATAATTGTCGGCTGAAAAAGCAAGAGCTTGTTTATTTGGCCGAAATTTCTTTTGCAAACGGCCACGGTCCTCCGCTATTTCTCCTTGAGCGCCAGTTCAAAATGAAGTATTCATGAGAAAAGAATCGACTTGAAACTATACAATTAACTGAGGAACAAAGAAAAACGGGACTTTTATATGCACTGGCACCACCAACTCCGCCCAGAAATTGGGTGGAGTTTACTCGCGTCTGTGACGTCACGATGGAACCGATGGAACCGCCCCTCCGACAAGCAATGAGCTGAGATTCGGAGATATACAACAGAGGGTAGCGGGAGAACGGAAAATCCATAAAATGATGGAGGAATACTGAACAGAAATTCAAAAATGGCGGCTTGGCGGCAAAAACGGTTCGAACCGTATCTGGGCTTCGAAGCGAACAAAACTCTTGGGGAAACGCGCCTTTAACTACAGTAGTTCTGTAATTTCAATTTCGAGCGAATTTAAGGCAATTCAAGCTGTACAATTTGAGGAAAACTTGCGATTTTTTTCAAAGACCATCCAATATACCAAACAAAGAACACCACCTGCTGTCTAGCCGAAAATTCCGATGAACAATGTGTGTCTGTTGACATGTGACATTAATTTATTAGAACAAAAATATTAGAGATAAAAGGAGTAGAAGTCAAATATGGCGAGATATCTTTTCTGAAATGTGTTTTTTCATGTTTACTGTCCCCATCTTAACCGATTTTATAAATTTTGAAGAAAATGATATTGCAAGCTGATCTGGATTCCGATATTACCAAAAACTTCAATTCAATCGCAGAAATCGATAGTACTGTTCCAAAATTCGTCTTTAAATGACACAATTAAAAAGATTCAGTTTCCAAATATTCAACGTCTACAATCAGAAAAATTCTACGAATATTTGGGATT
>NC_013490.2:9764251-9908697 GCF_000004555.2 Caenorhabditis briggsae | reverse complement strand
CGCCACGCGATGTATTGAAATGCATTTACAGTTATTATGCTTGTCTGAGAAAAAAAAGGTTGAGACGCAGAGAAAAAGTGTCTGCGTTTCCACCGTTTGTGTGCTGTTTAGGCTATCCGCTTCGATATCGCTACCGTATTCAGACTGCAAAAAATACTCTCTAAAATTTTTTTTCTCAGACAAGCATAATATGTCGCGAAATGCTTTGAAATACATTTCGCGACGCTCATGCATTGAATTTCGAGGGCGCGGAAATGCATTTCAATACATATTTTCGCTACATGAATAACCCCATTAGTGACGAGATGTTCCATCCCTCGATTGCATTACTCCTCCAGTTATCAGAACTTCGACACTATGGCTTTCTTCGTCTTCATTTTTGTTCACGACATTGTAGACCGCCTGAAAACATAACCATCGTGTTTAAAATGGTTTTTTTTTCTTCCAGAGCGTTTTTTATAATACTTTTTTTCCGCACTTCAACTGATGAAATGCAGGCACCGCTGATTAGCGATTCAGAAGTTCAATTCAAAGCTTTCGCGTCGAAACCAACGCTAATTTTCCTGTAGAATAACTCAGGGAAATCGTTTCACGTCTAATTAGAAGTTAACTAAATCTAAACTCACCACCCTGAGCTTCCAAAAGTCACCAGTTGCGCGTCATATTGCGCACGCAAATCGCGCCAGGGGTCCTCTTGGCGCAATAAAGGATTTTTGATTTTTTGCTAAAATTTCAGTTTTTTCCAAATTAATCCGTTTTTTTCGCAATTTTTTAAAATTCTGGTTCATAGCAATTGTAGAGCAGTTCGAAATACATCGCAAATGGGTAAATTCTTGAAGTTTTCTCCTTATTTCCAAGTGCTCATTTTAAGAAAAATGTGACTTTTCGATGTACTCCTGAGTGCTTTTCAGCTTCTCAAACTTCTTTTTTTTCACTTTTATTTCTTTGTATCGACTATTCCTAGCATGAAAATAATTTTTCCAGGTTGTAATCGATCTTTAAACTACTTTTCTTCGATTTTTTCAACCAAAAAGGAAAAATCATTGATAAGAAGGAATTTGCGGTTAGTTAACAATAACAGAATCGTACTTCTCCGCCAAAATTATTTTCAGATCAAATTCAACTCGCGAACAACAAAAAGTGGACATAAAAAACGGCAAAACTCATTAGTTCTCAATAGTTTAGTTCTGTGGTTTTTTAAATGCTCCTCCATCGTCTAATACACATGTTCAGAAAACTATTTTCGTTTTTACCTACCGAACCGATTCATTTAATAACTCTTTTTGAGCATTCTACCCGTCTATTTGTTTTCTTTTTCGGCTCTGCAATTTGACTGATTTCAGGCAATTTCTCATAAGAAACGCACAAAAAAAACAACTGGAATCAATACTAATTTATTGTTTTTGTTATAAGATATTTTCCAGAAGAGATTTATCGTTTTTTCTCAGCTGGCTTTATTGAAGTTCTGATCTGGACGTCCGCTTTTGGCTAAATTTTAGTTGTTCGCGAGTTGAATTCGATCTGAAAATAATTTTGGCGGAGAAGTACGAGTCTGTTATTGTTAACTAACCTCGAATTCCTTCCTTTTAATGATTCTTCCTTTTTTGGTTGAAAAAATCGAAAAAAAACGTAATTTGAAGATCGATGACAACCTGGAAAAATTATGTTCATGCTGGGAATAGTCAATAAAAAGAAATAAAAGTGAAAAAACAAAGTTTGAGAAGCTGAAAAGCACTCAGAAGTACATCGAAAAGTCACATTTTTCTTAAAATGAGCACATAGAGTTAAGGAGACGACCAAATGTTGAGAATTTACTCATTTTCGATGCAATTCGAGCTGCTCTACAACTTCTATAAACCAGAATTTTTAAAAATTGCGAAAAAACGGATTATTTGAAAAAAAAACTGAAATTTCAGCAAAAAATCAAAAATCCCTTTTTGCGCCAAGAGGACCTCTGGCGCTATTCGCGTGCCGGCGCCTGGCGGCCTTCGGAAGCTCAGGGTGGTGTGAAACTAGCTAATTCCATGTTCTAACGCAACCGCTTCAGATCGGCAAGCCGGCTAGCTAGATTCGCATATCGCCTAGGTAGATTCGCATGTCGTCTAGTTAGATTAGGATGCTTCCTCATTAGATTTGCTTATTTTTTGAAAGTTTATTGATTTTTGAAAAATTTTCGGATTATAAAAAGGTTTATTCAACAAAAACAAGCAAAATACAACAAATGAGGAGACTAAGAAAAAGATTTAAGAATGGCAATCGAGGAATTATTAAATTATCCTGTTAAATTTGTAGAAATCTTCGCTTCCGCCTATATTTCGAATTTTGAGGTCGTCATGTCTTTGCTGGTATTTTTTTGAATTATAGAGATCCTTCCAAATATCGCTATGACAAGTCGATACCTTTGCTCCAGACAGCTCCGAATCCCAAATATTCGTCGAATTTTTCTGATCGTAGACGTTGAATATTTGGAAACTGAATCTTTTTAATTGTGTCATTTAAAGACGAATTTTCGAACAGTACTATCGATTTCTGCGATCGAATTGAAGTTTTTGGTAAAAACGGAATCCAGATCAGCTTGCAATCTCATTTTCATCAAAATTTCTAAAATCGGTTTAGATAACGACATTAAACATGAAAAAATACATTTTGTGGGCGGACCCATGTCAATAAACAATGGACTCGATTCCGAGAAATTTAGGACCAGAAAATTTATTTCAAAAACTGTGAAAATACGGGCAAACTACGAAAAAACGATGAAAAAAAAAATAAATTTGAGCTAGCCGAATCTAGCTAGTTTCTAATTAGATTCGCTCATTCGCGCATTAGAAAAAAAACAAATCTATCTAGATTCGCAAATATCGACTGGCCGTACCGAATCTAACTAGATCCATATTATATGTGATTATTTTATAATTTTGCTACTACAATCTATTTAGATATGGCATTCCTAGTTAGATGTACAAATCACCTAATTAGCCGTGGTTTTTCTAATGAGAGCTAATTAGACGTGAAACGATTTCCCTGAGAAGGTAATCGCTTTTCAATGCATTCAGACGGCGTCCCGAAAAAACCACCATGAAAAAGAGCTTACATTCAAGTCAACAGCTTCTGCAGCGGCATCACAAATCTTCTTGACCGTCGGATCATCAGTCATTTTCTTGTCGAAAAGCACAGAAGCACCATTCCATCCAACATGAGCGATATGCGTGAAATTCCTGGGAAGGCTAATAGAATCCGCCGACGTTTTCAGCTTTTTCGAGCTTCTATCCACCGGTGGCTTTCTCAACGGGATCTGTACAGTATCCTTTGGTTGAATCAGTGATGGAAGAGGTGGCGGTGGTGGAGGAGGTTTTGAAAGAAGAACGCTTCTAGGCAATGGAATATTCTCTTTCTGTGTTGGAATTGGGGTTGATGGAAGTTCTGGAGGACAGGTGCATGATGGAGATGCTCGTAGTTTGTGCTCAATTAGGTTTCGTAGTGGTCCAATTTTGAAGTACACAGCTTCCCGAAGAATTCTCATCAGCTGATACTCATCCTTCGGTAGCGGACATTTGTCATGATCCCTGAGAAAGTTCAGGATGACAGGGAAAACAGAAGAATCACGGTCGATGAAGAGTCTTCCATCCTGCAAAACTTTCAAATTCTTCCCTTGCTTTTCCCCTTCCCCTGTTTCTTCCCCATCATTAATCAAATCCTTCTACTACGTCACCAAGTCCACCCAGTGAGAACGGGTACTTCTGTGACGTCATGGATCGCACCATCCGCCAAATGGTGGACATTGCTACGTCACACAATTCGGGTCAAATAAGAGGACGGAGGGTTGGTGGTAAAAGGTTGATGACGTAGACAACGGACTGTTTGGTGTGTGAAGAAAGGGACGGAATATGATTTGAATGTAATCGAAAGAACAGATGGTTGGGTCCAAATGATGTGGTAAAGTGTGCCTCTACTTTGGTGACGTAGACGGGTACGAAATCTGCCTACCCGTGACGTCAGACAGTGGCTAACAGGGTCAATTGTGACGTAGAAGATACCGTAATCTGAGAAAGAGAATCAACTAGAAAAGACCACTGTATTTGCTCAAATAGAAGCACACCCTAAATGTGCTTTTTGAGCTGAATTATCTCGGTTCCATTAAAAGATATCAAAAATCTGTCAACTGATAGAAGGTTGGCAATTTTACGACTAGAACTTTAGAGCTTCTATTTTTATTCAAATGGCAGTTTCAGATTTCTAAATCTAGATATCGTTCGCATTTTCCAGAATATTTAGTACCGTAATTGCTCTAACACCGTATTCGTCCGAGTAGAAGCCCACCCTAAAGGTGCACTTTGAGCTCAATTATCTCGTTTCCTATGCGATGTGTCAAAAATTTGTTGGCTGATAAAATATTTCTCATATTATCAGCTACATTTCATCATTTGATAAATTTTTGCTATCTTCCACAGAAATCGAGATAATTGAGTTTAAAGTTGACAGTTTGAATAGGCTTTTATTACTGCAAATATGGTAATTGGAACTCAAAATCTCGAAATTTCTTTACATTTTCCGAAATTTCCAGTATCTCAAAAACCATTGAAAATTCAGAGTTTCTAGACATCACGAAGGCAAAATTCAATTTTCCCCAACTCACCCTATCCAACTGTTCTCTCCAATTCGTCTCAAATAATTTAGTGAAATAGGTACCTTCAATAGACTTCAATGTGGCAATTCTAGTTTTAAAAAATACACCTTCAACATCCAAAGAAATCAAAGGCGGCGGTGGCATTCAAAATCAGTGAAATTCACGAATGAGCACTCAAAAGGCGGCGGTGAGCCAATTCACACGGAACCCGCCCTGTTGAGTGCAATTTAGGACGAAGTTGTAGGTATTTCTACCCGAGACACCAAATAACAAATAATACCATACCAGCTCTCAATTTCCCATTCTTCACTTTTCGGCGCCTATTTGTCCAATAATACATCTATATATTGAAAAGTGAAGGATTATGTTTGTGTTGGTTGGCTGTGTGAAAATTATTGTTCTTTTTCGTCCGTTCGTCTTTTTCTTCTGGCTTTCGTATGCAAATTTGTTCATTTTGAGGAATAGTTTTCCGGTTGATTGTTTTGACGTATTGTAATTTTCTGTCAAAAACTATTTGGAAACGGACCAAAAACGGACCAAACACGGTCCAAAAATAACACAAAAATGGGTTGGTTAATTCCCAAAAACTGGCGGAAGATGGTCAAAAACGGATCAAGACGGACCAAAAACGGACGGAAAGCTGCTCGAACGCTGGTGAATAGCAGACATACAACAGTTGAAAAACAGGTCAAAAACGAACCAACTTCTGGTCAAAAACAAACAAAAAAGCTCTTGAAGACCTAAAAACTATATTATTTGGAAAATTGTACCTGGTCTATGAAAAAAGTCAAAAATCCTAGTCATAGTCCTAGTTATAGATGCAATGTTGATATTCCAAAATGTTGGAAGTTTCTGGAAATTCCAAATATTTTCAGAATTCCTTTTTATAGAAATTGAAATTAACGGAATAAAAAATAAATATTTGACTTGTTCAGTTTATATACACTCTGGATTTTTCAACATTAAAGTATTCTAAAATGATTGCCGTCTTTTTCAGGTTTCTCGAATTTTATAGATTTTTTGAAAATAATTTTGAAGTACTTCAAAGTGCTATCATTTAAATCTTATTTTATCGAAAAGTATAGAATTTCACAAAGTTATCGATTTTTTCATGAGCAAAATAATTTTTTATCCAAAGTTATCAACGAATTCTTCGTCGAATCCATTCATTGTCTCCTTGAAATGGACCTTTCGGATCTGTATCTCTCCAAACGTTGAACATAAAAGTGTTGTTACCCAACAATACAGTGGCCAATAATCCATCCTCATTTCTCTCAACATCTTGTGCTTCCGAGCAATCCTGAAGCAAAGGGCTCAATCCCATGAAATCACGCATTCTGTAAAAATAAATTCTTTGGATCGTTAATATTCTGAAAATTCGCTCACGCAGATCTTATATAAAAACCGGATGGTCTCTTCGCCGAATCCCATGGCTTCAATTCGATTTCTTCTGGAATGCTTTCAGAAAAGTTATCTACCGCTCGTGAAAATATGACGAGCGTCTCCAAGTTTTGTAATCCAAATCCATCAATCCAGTGTTGGATAAAACGAACAATCTCTTGGACCGTCAAATGAGACTGGGATAGAAATGCATGCTTTCCCTCGAATCGAAGAAGATGTTCGATATTAAAAGTTTGTGCATTGCGTAAACAAATATTCTCAACCTTGAGAAGACTTGAATCCATATTCAAGTCGCCACGAATTTTAGTGTCTAAGATTGCACAATATGAAACGGGAACGGCACCAAAGAAAGAATTCACAAGCTTCGCATTTGTTTCAGATCCTATTAGTCTCACATTCTTCACGAATTCGGTGTTGGGTAAACTGTGTAGATGCTTAAGATCCATCACCATTTGAACATCGCTTGGAACATTGAATAGGCCACAGAAATATCGATGAATGAAAGATGGAAACACTTTTTTGAGACGAGAACTACACCAAATAGTTGGGATTCCAGAATAAGGAGATATAGTGATTCTGGAAAAAAATACTGCATTAATCCATTTCCACAATACGCTTACCTGCACGGCGAATCAATTCCTGGGATATTTAGAATTTCCGCGCTCAGAGTCTCTTCTGAAACTGGGGGTTTTCTGAACGCCCACCTCACCACATCGATGTCTTCGGTCCATTCTTCGAAAACCAATGTTGAAATTCCAGAATATTTCGAGAAATCGAAACAAGTTCCAGTCGATTTGAATTTTTTAGTACTGACTATTTTTCGAGCATTTTTGGATGTTAAAGAAAGGAGGAATAACTCGTGAATCTGCATTTCTAGCAGGATCTCTTTACGGACAACAGATGGATAAGTTGGGAATTTCATGGTTCGGAATATAGAGAATACGGATTTTTAAATAGAAATCGTTATTGTCCAATTAATGGTGAAAGTGTAGGATGGATTCTATTGACTAATTTTCCAGTCAATAAGAATTCTGAAGACAAGACGCAGAGAAAGGCGAGATGGTCCATAAATTATAACCAAGGTAAATCTCGAGGTTTATTGATTTTCAGTTCGATGGGGGAAAAGAGAGTTGCAGGCATATAAAATCGAATCTTTCAATTGGGCCTTTCAATTGGACCTTAAATATTCTATAAGAAAAATGGCTATGACCGGTTACCGTATTCAGGTGTATTTTATTCCTTTTTGTTTGGTTTTTTTGGGATCAGGAAACTTTATTAGGTGATTGTTGTACTGTAATGAAAAATGAAAAAATGGGAGACGTGAAAATGAAAAAGTGTTTGGGAAGAGACGAGGAAAGTGTGTAAAAAGGGGGAAATCAGAAAGAAGAAGAACATCGGAAAATTCTAAAAAAGGGAATGAAAGTGTAACTTTGGAAAGTATAAACGATAAGAGAAAACCAAGGATTTAAAAGATGAATTTAAGAAGTGTGTCAGAAAAGTGACAAAAGAGAAAAAAGTTCTATTTTTAAAGCATAATGTCACAGTGCGGTTGGGTAGTTGGAATCGGAATGTACTCGGTTTGGTTTGGCCTCTTTCGATAGGGCATTGTCACTCGTTCCCATTTCTGAAAATTTTTGGAAATTTGGGGTTTGAAATCGATATACTGCAAGCACTCTCATAGAATGGGCCACCTAATCTTCAACTTTGAGCCAATTTATCTTGCTTCCTGTGAAAGATATCAAAAAAAGGATTAGGCGGAAAATATGTCTGATTATCTGATGAAATTTTTTTTTCAGTGGACCACTTTTTGATATCATTCACAGGAAATGAAGTTATATTAGCTTCACGTTGATGGTTTGGAGACTTCTACTTATTAGAGTTTTTACGGTATATTCAGATTGTGAGCTTCTAGAAGTGGATGTACTCTACTGGACGAACATACCGTAAAACCTGTAATATAGCGTCATGGCGTTACATTTTTCGGAGAGGTGTTTTAGGATGATGCAAAGTGACACAAATTAGTTTTTTACTTGATTAACGGTGTACCAAAATGCACAAAAATTATGCAAAATGTCTAGATTCCTTTTAAAATTTTTGTTTGCTTCCTCCAATCACCCCTTAAAGGTGGCGTTAAATTAGAGGGGTCTTCTGTTACAGGTGGCGTTATATTACAGGTTTTAAAGTAGTTCTTGAACCTCCAATCGAATTTTCAAAAATCCTCACCTCAGCCATTGTATTTCCCCTTGCATTAATAAATTTGTAGATGCCTACAAACGGAATAAACGAGGCGCCGGAAAGCGCAAAAATGATTCCTATCACGTTAGCAGCAGTTGGATAAGTGTAGTCTTGGTAGGTCAACGCTTGGTAGTTGATGAAATTCGAAGTGATCATGGACTGAAATCTATTGTAATGCTGAATATCAATAGGAACCTCTTACCAGAAGAATAGCAGGAGCTGCACAACTCCAACAGAACTTCCAGTAATTTCCTGGACGGAATCCCATCATTTCCTTGACATCACGAACGAATTGGCGGAGTCCATAAATATAGGCAATAACCATCGCTTCACAGAAGACTGCAATCAGAAGACCCCAAGTGGTACCATAGATGATTAGCCATTCCATAATCAAAATTCCTCCCTAAATTTCTAATTACCAAATTCAATTCAAAACTCAGGTTTTAGACCATACATCTGTACACATTGCGGTTCCGATGATCATATAGAACGAGAACAAACATCCCACAAAAATTTCACGGTTCTTCTTCAGTATTGGAAACTCGTCTGACAAACCAGTGATGATTGCTTCAGATCCTCCAAATGAAGAATCCAAACCAAGAGTCATAAGCATCAGGAAAAAGAGAACCGACCAAAACGGAGCATAAGGCATTGTAGATAGAGCTTCCGGGTAGACAACGAAAACGAGACCAGGACCCTCTTGAGCCACTGCTTCGATTGGTTTTCCGGATTTGCAGGACATGTAGCCCAGAACAGAGAAGATCACAAATCCAGAGAGGAATGAGGTGGCACAGTTGATGAAGGAAGTGAATAGGGCATCGCTGGAAAATGACTTTTTTCATTTTTTGTTTCCATCTGAAAATTGTTCCTGTCAACTTACACATAAACATTATTATGGAAATCATTATACGATGAGTATGCCATCAAAACTCCAAATCCAGGACCCAATGAGAAGAACACTTGAGTAGCAGCATCTTGCCAGACACTTGGCTTCTGAAAAATATAACATATTCTCTCTCAGATCTTCCTTTATTTGCCTTACTCTCAACATTTCGAAATTAGGTCTTAAATAGTACTCAATTCCTTTTTGCCATCCTGGAAGAGTCACTCCGCGAATAAACAAAATTCCCAAGACCACATATGGAAACAGAGCAGTAAACCAGACAACCTTTCCAGAAGTATGAATTCCTTTCCACATTGAGAAGTAACAGATTAGGTAGACAACGAACAGGGAGAGAGCGATATCCCAACGGACACCTCCAAGATCTGTCATACTTCTGATGACGTGGGAGTTTGGAGCATTGGCTTCGTGGAGACCCAAGAATCCCTTGCTGAAATTGGAAGCTGGCTATGCTGGAAAAATTTTGGAAACTCACTAGAAGTATTCTTCAGCAGCAGATATCTTTTCAGCAGAGACAGATTCGTTGGCACTCCGACACATTGTGGTACCATCTTCAGACCAGTGTGGTTCATAACAAGCGGCCGAATTGTAAGTGTTATTACAGGAAGCCCATGGAAGGTTGAAACTAAACGAAGTGTAAAGATAATGAAGTCCCCATGCAAGAATAACATTGTAGAAGAAGTCAACATAGAATGCAGTAAGGATAACACAGTATCCGATTCCTTTGAAAAGTGGACAGATCCTTCCCCAAGTTGTAATCGCTCCTTTTCTATAATACTGACCAAGACACAACTCCATATAAAACAAGGGAACTCCAGTGAGCAGGACCATAATGGAGTAAGGAATCAGAAAGACACCTCCACCATTCTTGAAACAGAGATATGGGAATCGCCAGATATTACCCAGATCTACTGCAAACCCAACAACGGAGAGCAGGAAATCTAGCTGGAAAAAGAAAAGTTAGAACGGATTGGTTAAGACTATCCACTGGGGAGTGAGATACCTTTCCAGACCACTGTTCTCTAGCTGGATCTTTTTGCTCTTCGATGACAGGTCCACCCGTTGGCAGTGTGGCGTTTTGGATGCCATTCGACGGCCGACGGATCTTTTCGTCGGGATCGTCTGAAATTTATTGTTTTGAGATTGAAACATACAAATTCTAGGTGAAACGTTTTCTATCTGAAAGTTTTGGAACTTTTTGAAGATCCCAAACTTACGTAACTGAAGACATTTGAAATAGAGTTACCGTATTTTCTCTAATTTAAGCTCACCCTATACAAGGGCTTTGAGCTCAACTATCTCGCTTCCCATGAGAGATATCAAAAATTTGTCAATTAATAAAATGTTGGCCACTTTACGAGAAATATTTTATCAGTTTACTACTTTTTGATATCTTCTGAAGGAGCCGAGATAATTGAGCTTGCACGTATAGGATGGACTTCTATTGGAGCGGATACGGTAGCCACGTAATTTGGAGGGTACAAAGGTGTACAAAGTGATTCAGGGGTACAAAACTGAGCTTTTTCAGGTATTTTGTACCCCTAAATTGCTTTGTACTCCAATGACCCCAAAATTTTTGTAACTTCCGAATTATTTGCCGATACTGTGATCTAAAATCTCGTGAGTCCAACATCTTCAATTTCCTGAAATGCTTCAATCGCATATTTCTTGAATTTCAAAACCAAAACAAATTTTAGATCCTATACTTTAATTTTAAAAACCTGGTTCTTAAATTTGGACAGTCCTGTATCTTATAGATTGTGCATATTCTAATGAAAACTGAACTCTTCAGGTCTCCCGCAGTGTCGTGAAACAGAGATCCAAGAAGGCAAAACTTTCAAGAATAAAAAAAATGAACATTGAGCCATACTCGCAGTATTCCTTGGTAGTTTGGTAGATAGTTACAGTAGTTCAAAATAGGAGAATAACTGCTCAGAACCTAACAAGATGGTCATTTGACCCTTCATCGTCTTTTGAGCTGTTTTTACAGTAACCACAAGCTCACAACATTTAATCCTACCTGTTGGCACCAACTGCATAACTAGAGATTTCGGTGACTCAGGAAACGAGAATACAGTTTTTCGATGGGACTTTTCAAATCTGAATTTTAACCTTATCCGTTTATAAATTATCAAAAAAATTAATAAAAAAGAGCCACTTCTCCAGGAACCAAATCCAACAAAAAAGAGAAAAATGTGAGAGGGTCTCTCCTGAGTTCGGGAAAAATCGGGAATATCCAAGAAGAGAGTGGCATGTCGAAGTATTCCGGTGTGTGTATACCTTCTCCTCCTCCCTCAATATCATCGTCGTTTTTCTTCTGAATCCCCGTTTCTGAATCATGTCTGTCGTCTCCTGACGACCCACAAACTCTGCTCCCGATAACTACGGTGCGGTGGATAATTGCCGGAAAGCATCTATCTACTTATACTTCTTTTTTCTTTTTTTTCTACATGAGCTTATGTCATGTATCTGGGGTTATGTGTGTGCAATTACCTAGAGGGGCTTTCTTGGTAGAAACAAAAAGAACCACTGAAATAGCAATAGATTCATTTTAAAAGGACACAGGGAAATATTTGAGGAGGGCATTGTATATATATAAACAAAAAAGAAACTAGCGTCTAATTTTTTGAGACTTAGATTTACATGAATACGAGGAAGACAAGAGTATGAGGTCATTGTAATCGGAAAAATGAAGATATTATATAAATCGGATTTGAAAAATAGTATAAATGCACAGATATTTAGATGAAACTGGACTGTTGTTGAGGGAGAAACACTTTGTACTTATCATAGGTGGCTGCAGCTTTGTTTCGAATTTTTGAAAGCAGTGGTTCAGAGATGAGGAATGATGCATTGAGGATGTCTTGACTGAAATAGTATCTGTTTAATTTAGTGTCTATAAACGATGATTGTCTTTTCCATGGAATTTGGGACTTTGAAAACTAATTGTTCAAAATATGTTCTATTTATTTCAGTTTAAAATAAAATATTTTGATTCAGTGTAAGCTGGCATTTCAGACTATAATTACGAGCAATTTTCAGTCAATTTGGCGGTATGCAAATGCGCGCTACTGTTGTCCTCGTGTACAGTTCGTGGGAAACCGCAGAATTTTTGCGTTTTTTTCAATGACTTTTCAGCGATGTTTTTTGAAATTTTCTCTTTTTTCGTTGAACTTTTTTCTTTTCTTGAATTCTTTTGCATTATCCGTCGTTGTTGGAAGGAAGTGCTGCTCGGCGAAGCAAGTTCTAATTCGAAACATTATCCATCGACAAAAAAGAAAAAAGATAATCATTTCCTGCCCCTACTCCTTTTCTCTCTTTTTTCTTGCTGTTACCTTTAAACATTCATAACAAACTTACAAATAGTTAGGGGACACGAGTTGACGGGCGTCTTCAGCAGCGAGTAGATAGCATCTACCAGGTGCCCGAATCAGCCGGTTTTGATCGTGAAGAATGTTCTTATCGTCTTCGTCGCACGAGTACTATAATAATAACAATAATTAGACGGCATCTCCATGTCAACGGAGACTAACTCTAAACATCCGTGGATATTTGTTGAACAGAATCGACGGTGGCATTCCCAGCACTTGCGCGATCTTCGTTGCAGTCACAAAACGAGTGTTCATATCAATGCGGTCCGGATTCCATCTAATAACCTCGTTCATTGTCGGTGGCGTCATTTCCAGTCGATATGCCTCTTCGTCTTTTCGTGGCCTTCCACGACGACGTTTTGCGTCAGAGCAATGACTGACTCCAGACACATCAGAGCTGTCTGACTCGTATCCTCTCTGCAAAAAGTGCATGAATATTATGTCATGAATTTGTTCTTCTAGTTTGACAAATGTCTTTATTCTATTCTTTTTGCAATCAACGCATTCTAGGTTTTTTTCTGAGTTTTAGACTGAAACTTTTAGTTCTCGGGTTTCTGTAGAAATTCTCACACTTCTTCCATGATTATATTTTATCCAGACTCTCATCAAGTCGCTGAGTGCGAAACGATTTTTTAAAAGTCTAGTCAAACATCACGGAAACTAGGAATTAGTTTTTAGAGCTCGAATTGTGTCTCGGCATTTTTTTGATAGGTTTCTTGCTAGAAAAAAATTAATTAAATTATGTTTTCAACTTGAGATGCTCTGTGTCGAAAAGTCGTTTTGATGCTTATTTTTATAATTTGAGAAAATTCGAATTGGTTTTATGAAATTCTCCAGTTCTACGATCCTTTAGAAAGAACGGAGCCGCCCGAATTTCAAGATTTATAGTTTTCCACTCTAGAAATCAAATTTTTAATAGTCTCATTGTCATTTTGTTGACTTTCCAACTATCCGGTATACCCTTGTAGTTGGTATCTTGTTCTTCTGTATAGATAGAGTGCATCCCCACTCACTTTCAAATTATTGTCATGGCTGTCCTGATCTTGAATCCCCACACCAAGACCAATATCCAAGAATCCGTTTCCATTAGTTGGTGGTGGCGTTGGCTCATCCTCCTTCGTCTGATACAGTTTCTTCGCTGCCTCCAGAATGTTACAGTACAATCCATTCAGTACCGATTCATCTACAACGTGTCCGTTCTTTCTCAAATTCTCGATGGCTGGCCAGAGTGTAGTTCTCGTATGCCTTTCCATGATCTGATGAATTTCTCGAGAGATTTCGGCTTGAAATATCTGAAATAAGATTATCATAAAATGGTATTTCATCGGATGATTGTCCTACTCGTCTCATGAGATCTAGAGAAGATGGTGCATCGTCAGCCATATCCATTTTATTTCTCTTGATCACGTGCTTCAGCGAATTGACCTGAAAGTTTTATATTTCTTGCCTTTTCTAGAAGAAATGTTCTTCTCCAACAATATTTCGTTCGACCAAAAAACAACAAGTAAACTCAATTAGCTATCGGTGAATTACATTAGGTAAATCGCATTAATATTCACAAAAAAAACTACGAATATTTCTAACTCATTAGCTTTGGTCTCGTTCTGTTTCGATTTTTTATGTTGAAAATTGACTTACTCTGGCTGACGACCCATCACTGCTTCCGTCCATTTCCCGATTGAGCAACTCGTCCAAGATGGAAATGCGCATATTCATCTTATTTCCATTACCATTGCCAGTCATTCGGTCGAACATTTTGATGCTAAAAACCGTTGACATTTCGAGGATAAATATGCGAAGGAGAAGAAGAAAACTACTACATCGAAAAAAGGGAAATAGAGAAAAAAGGCAGCCATAGGCTATGGCAAGACAAAATACTATCATTTATTGGGGAGACGCAGAGCTGACGCTGGCGTCCCCACTGCCTGGTGTGGGTCTCTCTCAGGCGGCATGCTTTTCTAATGCTCTCACCATAAAACGCTATTTTCTGTTTCATAGTCGGCCTCTAGTCTTTTCGTTTTTCTTCTTCTTCCTCTTTTCCCACAACGAAGTTGGGAGGTTTTTGGTCTCGTCTCTTCTCTGTTACTAGTTATAATGTGTCGACACACTCCCGTTTACCTTTTTCCGCACCTTCGTTCTTTTTTTCGATAGAGGAGAAAAGTAGATTGATAGCTTGATGATATCGAAGGTCAGTTCTTTTCTGATGTTCGTTCTTTTTCTGTCCTATTGTTCAGCTGTGATAACAGTTCCCCGAAATAGAAGGAAAACAAAGAAAAAAGAGTTCCTTTCCTGCTAAACTAATCAATTACACAGTAGTCAGTTTTGTGTTTTCGTGTTCCATCCATCCCGCGAGGTCGTCCCCGACGCTGTCAAACCTTGAATTGTTGACATTGATGTTTGGATTTTGAGAGATTTTTTCTACAAATAAGGCGGAGAAGAGATAGTAAATAAATATGTGTGTTTGGTTTTCAGGATAGTTGATTTAGTTTTAGATTGTTGTTTGGTGTAAACATCCACTTGACACTTGAATAGGTCGTTAATTTGGAGTTCGCCGCTGATCACCAGTCAATTTTTGTAGATTTCTGTTTCTTAGGGTTTTTTGTTATATTTTTTTTTCTAATAGAAGCTTATCTGAACCGTCAGCTTTGAGCTCATCTATCTCGATTCCTGAGAAAGATATCAAAAATTTGTTCAACATATACATTTTTATCATTATATCAAAAACATTCTATCAGTTGACAGATTTTTGATATCTCTCATAGGAACCATGATAATTTAGCTCGAAGAGGAATCCTCTTGAAGAGGATGGTTCGGGCAGGCTTCATTAGCGGAAACACTGTAAATTGATTAATGGTTCTAGAATTTCTGAAAAATGAAATCAAGAACGTTTAACTGAAGATATGTTATCAACTTTCAAAGGGTTCTTTTTGTGTCAGAAAGTTCATTATCTTTTCAAAATATGCATTCTGTAGATCTCATCACAACTACAGTATCCCTAGTCTGTTGTGAGGCTTTTAAACCATTTGTAGTTTGTTAAAATTATTTAGGAATTTTTTCAATACTTATCACCTGCCTAAAACTTGCTCAACGACCCCTTTGTATTCTGGTTTTTTGGCACTATGACATACTGATCCCTAAGTTTCCTTCCAACGTCACGAACGTCGTCTTACGTGGGTTTCCTTGAATTCTAGACCACCTAAGCACCACCGTTTGCGTCGAACATCTTCCCCTCTCATAGAAACAAACTTTACTTTTTTGGCATTTAGCCATCTTGTTTTCAGGCGCATAGCTCGAAATCTCAGTTCTTGCCGAACTAATTGTATTCAAACTAATGTACACATATTTCTGCGGCAGTTGACACTATTTTTCTAGTCGATTCGTGTTGTTCTATCTCCCGTTCCGCTCTCATGCCGCGGAATAAGTTTGCACTGTCTACGTTTTCTTTTCACTTGCCGCTTTCAAGCTGACCCCCAAAGATCCTCAAAGTTATTCTTTTATGGCTCACTCTTGGTTCAAGAGTCTTGGAGACAATAGGAAGAGACCTGGTGGTTCTTCCTAAGACACCAACTAGTCATTTTTGGGAGAATAGCTGAGACGAAGCGGTTTGCACAAACAAAGTGATGGGTTGCTGTTTGTGCCTGCTCACGGATCCATTCTTTTCTTCTTCCCATTTTCGTCTTTGTATGTCTGTCTGTCTGTGTGTGGGTATGACTGGAAGCTAGCTCTTTTTTGTTGTTCGTCATCTCAAAATATTATTTCATTGTTTTTCATTTTGAAGTTTATGTTTTGTGTGGAGTGAATGAATGTGTGACAGATCTGTTTTCACTAAAAACAGTATGTTCTGGTACCAGTCCCCGGAATTCAGTCTTCTTCAATCAGTAATTTCTATTTAACTAAATTTTCCAAGCACACGTGAGATTTTAGGAAGTGGAAGGAGGAAGGAGTTTAGTGGAAGGAGTTTTAGGAAGGAAGCCTAATCCCTTGAATATCGCATTACAGAAGAAACGTTTCTTGTAGTATAAAGTGTGTTTATGTGTTCTTTCTACTAGTTTCTGGTGTCAAATTTCGTTCAATTTTCGTTGTTGTACTTTTTGGAAAAGTCACATGTTGTGTGTCTTGATCTTTTTGTGTTCCGTGCCACTGTTATTATCTTCCAGCTATCCACTTCCTGTTTCTTTCAACGCTGAGAAAATAACACATTTCCGTTTCTTTAGAAGAACACGCGAGCCGTCGCGAAGAAGAAGCACCTGTCGACTTTATCGATTTGGTGCGAAAAAAAGTGACTGAGTAAATCTAGAAGAAGAAGCACAAGCACATTCTCATTCAAAGAAATTAGGGGGCCTCTTCTCGTTTTTCAAGTCTTCCATTATTTTCTCTGTCGACTCTCTTCTCTCTCGTTCCTCCCTCTTCCTCCAGAATGCTGTTTCTAATATATACACAAAGTGCCATTTCAAGACCCTCCCTGTCGTTCTTGGCATTTTCTTCTCGCCACCCGTCAAGTTGGGGCGTCAACTGCTGGCTCTCTCGTCTTTTTGCATTCATCTGCTTGCATTTTTCTCGGTTTTTTTTTCTTCCTACAATCTTCTTCCTTTTCAAATAATTCTTTAGAAAATAAAAAATTGTTTTTGGTTGAGCTAAAGAAAGTCCATAGACTTTGAACCAAAGATTACCAAAAAACCTCCTATAGACCAGGAAATAGAATTGAGAGGACAACTCCAGCTGGAAACAACTTCAGCGGTGCCGTACTAGTGAATTTTTCCTGTTCATTAGAAAACTTTTTTTCCGCCAACTCGTAGGAGTATTACTTCAACACCTTTTTCCGCCGATCAACACTAAGTGACCATGATCAGGTTTCACTCTAGAACATTCTCTTAGTCCAGCTGATCTATGCATTCAGCCATATGTTCTAGTTTATCAGTAGTGTTGGTCACTCATTTCATTATCTATTTTTGGGGGGGGGGGGGGCGGCACCTCCTATTCCAGCTGATAAGACCATTTTGCTCCACTGTGTTGTACTATGTTTTGGCGGTTTTCCTATTGCTTCTTGAGATGTTCCTTTTGTATTCAGGATGATGATTCATATTTCATGCCTATTGTTAGTGTTTATATAGAGATCGAAATAGTCTCCACAATATGTTTCATGTTATGATAAATTTCATGCTGGAATTTAGCTCCGCCCACTAGGGCATTTCCCACTGTTATCAGCATCATGTACTAACCAACACCAGCATGTCCATCATCACACTCCTATTATCCTTGTTAGAGAAAAAAAAGGTTGAGTCGAAGTGTATGCGATGTTTGTAAACAAATATCTGAAATCGTGAACAACCGGAAACAGTTGAAACGAGTGCGACAGTAACCCGGCGGGAAAATATTAAATTTACTCATTTTTTAGCTTTTCGAATATTATTGTTGTGCGAAAAAATTGGAGTCGAGACGCAGACAGTTGAACAAAAATTTCTCTGCGTCTCCACCGAGTATGTGCTGTTTAGGCTTGCCGCTTCGAGGTGCCTACCGTATTCAGACTGCAAAAAATACTCTCTAACTCCAATTTTTTCGGACAACAATAATATTTTGCAGCAAATTTCGTCGAATATATTTTAAAATACCGCAAAAAACAATGAAAAACAAACCATATTCGACGAAATTTGCTGCAAAATATGCGAAAAGCTAAAAAATGAGTAAATTTAATATTTTCCCGCCGGGTTACTGTCGCACTCGTTTCAACTGTTTCCGGTTGTTTACGCTTTCAGATATTTGTTTACAAACATCGCATACACTTCGACTCAACCTTTTTTTCTCTGACAAGGATAATATGTTCGTGGTTTTCCGGCGCGACTCAATATCACATATCACATGCTTCATTCTCTTTTTTTGCCCACTATCACACAATCCAAATGTTTATATGCGACGAACGCGTGACCCATCTTTCCGTTTTTTCATTGTCTCCATCTTCAAGGCCATGAATAAACGAATTCTGTGTCAGCCAGTCTTTGATGTTTCATTGATGGCTGATACCCCAGATTATTACATATTCTAGCTCCGCGATGACGTGATGCCGCAGAAAATCCGAAAGTTCAGCGAACGTTTTCTTGTTTTTAGTTGTTTTGACCTCGAAACGGTTGTTTTGCGCACTTCTAACATCCACCAAATACTTCCTTTATTTTTTCTCTCTCTCTCTCTCTCTCTCTCTCTCTCTCTCTTTCTCTTTACCGCTTCAAACATCACTTCATTGTCGTTTTTCAGATTCGAGATGGTTCAGACGTACAGATCACCTGTACGTATCTATAAGCATCCGTTCGAGATAGTTATGGCGGTAAGAAATGGAACACTAACATAAGAAAAATTTGTCTGCTTTTGTAGGCTTATGAAATGAGATTCCCAACTTGCCCACAAATTCCGATTTTCGTCGGCTCCGAAGTGACATATGAATACAACAGTGACGATGGTGCCGAGTGGGTCATTGATAGAAAGTGTCAGCTGAACGTTGAAGCGCCGTATCTAGTAAAGAAAATCGCCGGAGTCGATTATGTCTACTTCTCGCAGAAGAACTCCTTGGATCGTCGAAACAGGACTCTCAACATCGAAGCCACGAACATCTCATTCGCCAGCAGAATCAATGTCAAGGAGAATTGCACTTATTATGTAAGACTTCTAACCTTCAGCGTCTTCAAAGTGTGATGATTTTTCAGGTCCATGCTGAGAACGAGAACTGGACCTGTTTCGAGCAATCTGCCTCTCTCGACGTCAAAAATTTCTTCGGCCTTGAATCTGCAGTTGAGAAGCTTGCCGTTCGTCAGTACGGTGCGAATTTGGCGAAAGGAAAAGAGATTCTGGAGTTCTTCATCGAGGAACTTCTGAAGACAACGACACATATCGAAAGATACAGAGATCCCAATGCGGAGGAGACCACTTCGACAGCAGGTAAGCGAGTGTTTCTAAAAGGAGTGTCAACTTGGAGTATAGATTTGTAGTAATCAAAATACTAGCTGTGATTCAATGCAGTGTACTGACCCAACACACATTTACAGACTCTGCAATCGAGCTGAAAGAGTCTTCAGATGGCGAGCCAGTCGCCGTTCATCAGAAGCCACCAATGTTGGCTGCAGAAAACGATGAGATGAGGACCGCCCGTGCGACAGCGAGCTTTGACGACGGTTCGTTGTGATTTCGGTTATCTCGCTCGCTGCTCTCCATTGTTGCTGAACGTTTTGTATAGGCACCTGCACTCATATATTTATTTTTTACAAATTCAATCGATCAATTCATCTACCATGTTCTTAGCCTGCTATTCGAATGGTGTTCCGTGTTAAATGTGATGTTGTTCCTTCATTCCTGTCAAATGCTCTCTCATTATTTTTTTGCAATTTCTAGTTTTTTTCTTTTCTAGTCAGAACTGCATCAACTTGGTTGTCATGTGTGTCTGTCTGTTGCATGTTAACTGTGTCCTTTTACGCACTTTTAGATCGATTAGTCTTTTTTTTCATTTCTGTTTCCTCTGGATCCGAGGTATCCGCTCTGACTCGTGAACTTTGGTGTAACCTATTTCTTCTTCCGAGAGTAACAGATTTTCCGGTTTACCTCTTTTCCCACACATTTTTATCGACCAATAAAGAAATCCAACCTCAATACCTCAAAAAACCCAAAGAACGAAGCGTTCTCTCTCACCGTACAGCAAGCCACCAATGCAACAGTAAATCAGAAGTGCATCTGCGGATATATCTTGTACTCCTCCGCCCGCCGCGACGATGCCCCCACTTCAGACTGTTTGGTCTTTCCCATTCTGCGTCTATTAGCTTCTCGCCATGCCTCGGAGGGGCGCTGGGCTCGCGGATCTCCCCTTGAAGCCCCCAGCGGATCTATCGATTCGGAAACGATCTCATCATCATCATCCTAAAATATTTAGTTGCATTTTTTACTATTATCCAGAGCTGTCACATATGCTCTTATGCTTTCACGAAAATATGATAAAAGTGGGAAACGAAGAAAATCGGTTAAATTTGTTATTGGTTAGTATACATAGTTTTGTGACTTACAAAAAGTGTGCATTTAGTAGACTTTTTGTTGGAAATGGTGAGGTTTTTTACAGCCGACTCGAAACTCGAAGCGGAGTACATCAGAAGATTCCTTGGACAGTTGAGCCCATTGGAAGAATCGAGACTTTGTGAGATCAAATACAGTCTCCAAGCACACCACAAGGTAAGTAACATCATTAAAAAACCAGAATCAGATAAATACTTTTCTAGGGAAAGCTTCCTAACGATGCCCACTTGCTGCGATTCCTGCGTGCTCGAGACTTCGACGTCGCAAAGGCGAAGGATATGGTACACGCGAGCATCATCTGGAGAAAGCAGCACAACGTCGACAAGATTCTGGAGGAATGGAATCGTCCGACAGTCATCAAACAGTACTTCCCAGGATGTTGGCACAATTCTGACAAGGCTGGCCGACCGATGTACATTCTCCGTTTGGGACAACTGGATACGAAAGGAATGCTCAGAAGTTGTGGAGTCGAGAATCTGGTGAAGCTGACGCTTTCAATTTGTGAAGACGGGTTGCAACGAGCTGCAGAAGCTACCAGAAAACTAGGGACTCCAATCAGTTCATGGAGTTTGGTAGTGGATTTGGATGGACTTTCAATGAGGCATCTTTGGAGACCAGGAGTCCAATGTCTTCTAAAAATCATTGAAATCGTTGAAGCTAATTATCCAGAAACAATGGGACAAGTGCTTGTTGTTCGTGCTCCACGCGTCTTCCCAGTCCTTTGGACCCTGATTTCCCCATTTATTGATGAGAAGACTAGAAAGAAATTCATGGTTAGTGGCGGAAGTGGTGGAGATTTGAAAGAGGAACTTCGAAAACACATTGATGAAAAGTTCATTCCCGATTTCCTTGGTGGATCATGTCTCACAACGAATTGTGGACTTGGAGGACATGTTCCCAAATCAATGTACCTTCCTGTTGAAGAACAAGAAGGTGCCAGCTCATCAGAAGATCCTCTCCACTCAACCTACACAAACACAGCTACATGGAGAGGTTATCCAGTGGAAGTTGTGATTCCAATTGAAACCGCCGGATGTGTGTTAACGTGGGATTTCGATGTGCTCAAAAACGATTGCGAATTCAGTCTCTACTTTTCAACAGAGGTATAGCATAATGTATGTTTCTTTAACAATTTTCATTTTCAGAAAATCGAGCAGCCAGCAGTCCGTGACGGCGCACAGTCCCCAACAACGATTCTGAATCCAGTGGAGATGGTTTCCGCGGCCATCGGAGGAGCCTCTCACCAGCATCCGGATCTTCAGTGTGCTCCGGAATTGAAAGTTGGAACACCGCAATTGAGTGTCGAGGAGAAGCCAGTGTTGTTCCAGGAGGGAGACTCCATGCAGGTAAGCATTGAACTATAAAGAAGTGGGCTGTCCCATAAAACTTTTGGTCCTTCTTCAAAGCGAATTCTCGAGAAAAAAAAACTGTTGTTTTCTTCGATTTTTTGCAAAACTTTTAGACCTTTCTAGGGTTTTCAACTATTTTCAATGATTCTTTTTCGATTTTTCCGGTTTGTTGTCTGAAATTTGGTGGGGACGGTGTTTGTGGAGATTACTGTAGATTACTGAAGAAAACGAATTTCCTTTTGTAGTTTGTATTTTGCGTCTGCATTTTGACGTGATTGTGTTTGCAAAAAAAACTAAAGAAAGAAGGTAGGTTTGTACAGTAATCTACAGTAATCTTCATGTACACCGTTCCATCAAATTTCAGTCAGAAAAAAAAACAAAAAAAGCAAAAAATGGAAGAAAAAATCTTTGTTTTCTCTCGAGAATTCGCTTTAAAAGGGGTCTACGACCAAGAACTTGTATAATTGTTATTGCTTGAATGTTTCAGGGATCGCATTACTGTTCTCGAGCTGGAACGTACATCATGCAGTGGAGAGTTCCAGAAACCACTGCCGGACACTCATCAACGTTTGATTTCGGATCACACAAGTGTCGATTAATTTATTATTTGAGATTTTGAATTCGGAAAACTTTAGGTTAGTTTGGTCAAGTCTTGCTACCGCTTTCTTGTCCGGGAGCACTGAACTGTTAATTCTTGTTTCAGAGGATCAGTCGCCTCTCTCGAATCTTGCCGCTCTTCATCGTTCAGTTCAATTGCCCCGCCAACTCCACCGACTCCAGGAACTCCTCGTAAATCATAAACCACCCCAAACGAATTTTCAGTTTTATCCCTAAAAATCAGTTCAATTCCATTTGTCTTTTTTCTCTCTCGATTTCAACTGTATTCTCACGTGATTCAAATCAACGTTTTTATCTATCTATTTGCACAATCTTATCCCTTGACTAATGAGCCAAAAAATACGAATTCCCTATTCTGTACGACAACAATCCACGGTTTTTCTCCCCCTTCCTTTTCCCAACTGACACTTTCCATTTCATCCTTCCAATTTCTTTTTGTCCCATAATCCTGTATGTCTATTTGAAATGTAATTTATTTTTGAAGCAATGGGTATGTGCTCATATTTCGAGAACCCATCAAAATGTGTTTGAAATGAAGAATTTATATGTGTACATGTCTTCTTTGAGATATAGGGACCATTTCATATTTTTCTCCCGGACAGTTCTAGAATCTCCAAAGTTATACTTGGAGTATGGGTAGCTGGATGATGAGAAGTGAAGTAGATGTTCAAAAAACTGTTATTTTTTGATAGAACTTGAAAATCTGAAGCTACGAGCTTGATTAAGTGAGCTTCCTCATTGTTTCGATTTTAAGGGAAACATGCAATTCTTATGGAGACTTACCCCAAACTGTCAAATTTGAGCTCATTTCCTGTGAAAGGTATCAAAAAGTGATCAACTGATAAAATGTATATCAATTTATCACAAGTATTTTATCAGTTGATCACTTTTCGATATCTTTTACAGGAAATGAGATATATGAGCTCAAAATAAAAAGTCCGGGAGCAACTGTATTAGAGATTTTATAGTAACCCGACATTGGGCTCTGATCTGATTCAAATATTCAAACTTCATCGCTTCTTATTCGGAAAACTAATACATATTCCCTGAAGTTTTTATCACCGAATTTTCTGCAACCAGCCCTTTCAGAACAGGTTTAACTATAAAAAGGAACAAATTATTGTTTAGGAGTTGACACTTTTTGAATTTCCGAATTTTAATATGAATTATTTTGCTGAATAAAAGCTAGTTTTAACTGTTGGAATTTGAAACTTGGAGAATTGAAAAAAGGATATTTGCAGAGTGCAAAATGGTTCTTCATTTTTTACCGTAAGCACTCTAATAGAATGACGCCTTACTTTCAACTTTGAGCTCAATTATCTCGATTCCTATGCAAAATATTTGAAAAGTGGTCAACGGAGGAAATGTTATTCATAACATAACCTATATTTTATCAGTTGACAGTTTTTTATATCTCTCATAGGAACCTAGGTAATTGAGCTGAAAATGAACGTAAAGGGTTTGTTATTAGAGAATTCACGGTATTTATTTCAACTTCAAAATTCAACGGTTTTCAGAAATGGGAACGAGTTACAATTCCCTATCGAAAGAGGCCAAACGGGTCACTAACTCATAGGGAGCATCTGAAGTTGTGTCCTAGGGGGCCTCCCACCATGTCTCATAGGGGGCATCGGACCAAATGCTCCCAGGGGGCATTGATAGCCTCATAGGGGCCATTGAGATCAATTTGAGTATATGATTCTGAACATGATGAATTTTTATTTTTACATCTTTTTCGTAGTTTTTTGAGGAAAAAAACACAATTGCAGACTATCGAAGGTGTTATTTCGGAGGGTCAACTGGGTAGAATTTCGGCCAATTAATTTTTTTCGATCAATTACCACGAAAATTTGAGCAAAAACAATGGAAAACGGAGAAAAATGGGATTTGCGAAAAGCTGTGATTTTTTCGAAATTTTCCCATGGAAGAGAAAACTCCCTACCTCGGCCACGGCCATGGATTGATGACGTCATCGCTGAAAAATTAGATTTTGGATTTTTCTCCGTTTTCCTTCGTTTTCCATCGTATTTGCTCAAATTTTCGTGGTAATTAATCTAAAAAAATTAATTTTATAATTTTTGTAATGTTTTATTGCTTGTGCGAACAATTTTCGATAGCAAATAGCTCATTTTGGGCCAATTTCTGGGATTTTTGAATTTTTGTGTGTAATTCACTGAATTGTGATTGTTTCCTTCATTCAATGATCTATAAAATTATGAAACAAATGAGAAATATTCAATTACCACGAAAATTGAGCAAAATTGAGAAAAATTGGAAAAAAAAACGAAAAATTAAGAAAAAAAAAGAGAAGATTGGGAAAAACCGAAGGAATATTGAGAAACAGAAGAAAATGAAATAGAATTGAGAAAAATTGGTAGAGAAAAAAGTATCGACTGAGTTTTAAAACATAAATTAAGCATTAAAGTCCTGAGTTTGTAAAACTTGTCAAGATTATTTTACAGTTCTCCGTTGTATGCTTTCCTGAAATTTCGAGAATTAAACATTCAAAAAAAAACTAATGCCTTTCAGCACAGCACAATTTCCACAATTTTTTTCATGATGAGTGAAAAATATGACACGAAATCAAAAAGAACAATGTGACAATGAGAAGTGAAAATTTTCTGTCGTAATTTTTAAAAATTCAAAAATATTGAGATTCTGAAGTTCTGCGATTTCGAAGTTCTGAAATTCTAACATTCTGAAATTCTCAGACTCTGAAGTTCCGAAATTCTCAGATTCCGAAATACTGAAATTTCAAAGTTCTGAAATTCTAAGAATTCTGAGATTTTCAAGCTCTGAAAATCGGGAATTCAAAAAATCCCTCAAAAAAAACTGTACCCCCGAATCACAAGCGTTGTACCCCTGAATGAAATGAGTTGTACCCCCGAATCATTGTACCCCCGAATTTTTGGCCGAAATTCTACCCAGTTTACCCTCCGAAATAACACCTTCGATAGTCTGCAATTGTGTTTTTTTCCTCAAAAAACTACGAAAAAGATGTAAAAATAAAAATTCATCATGTTCAGAATCATATACTCAAATTGATCTCAATGGCCCCTATGAGACTATCAATGCCCCCTGGGAGCATTTGGTCCGATGCCCCCTATGAGACATGGTGGGATGCCCCCTAGGACACAACTTCAAGATGCCCCCTATGAGTTAGTGATCCCTATGAGTGTATGCCCCCTTTGAGCACGATGCCCCCTATTTTGATGCCACCTGGGAGTATGGGCCATTCCAACCACCCAACCACATCGTGACATTATGCTCTAAATATAGGTTCTCCTTTTTCTCTTTTGTCACACTTTTTCAACTAATATTTGAAATCCTCAGTGTTCTCATCCTCTCGTTTACACTTTCACACATTACACCTTTACACTCTTATTAGACTTTTCCGATGTCCTTCTTCTTTTTCTTTCAAATTTTTCCCTTTTTACACACTTTCCTCTTGTCATTTCCTTTCCCAAACAATGTTTTCTTCTGTTCATTTCTCCAATTTTCATTTTTCATTACAGTACAACAACCACCTAATAAAGGTTCTTGATCCCAAAAAAAAAAAAGCAAAATAAGAAGGAAATACACCGAGATACAGTAACCGGTTATAGTCATTTGCTGTGTTGTTCCTTTTTTCTTCCAGCCACCAGACAGAATGACAACGTCTTCTTGTGTTTTCTCTCATTACAGCACTTTCTGTTCTCCGCTATCTATTCCGATTGGTTTGTAACTGAACCGTCATGGATGTCGTCGTTTTTCCTGTCACTTCTACTTCAGAATTGTCAAGAAGTTTAGTTTTGATTGAAATTTTAGTTGCTCCCAAAAACCAAAATTTGTCTATTTCGGAGGAAAAGGAGGAGGAAGAAATTGATTGTTTTTCGAACCCACTGTGCCTTGTTTATTATTTTGAAACTGAAGAATGTTCTGAGATTCTGAGATTCTGAGATTCTGCGATTCTCAGATTCTGGGAAAAACTTGATTCTCACAATCAGAATCTCACAATCTCACAATCAGAATCTCACAATCTCACAATCAGAATCTCACAATCTCACAATCAGAATCTCACAATCTCACAATCAGAATCTCACAATCTCACAATCAGAATCTCACAATCTCACAATCTGAAAATCTCAGAATCTTAGATTTCCGTTATTTCAAGTTTTTGAGAATCCTAGTATTCTGAAATTCTGAGATTACAGTTTTAATATTCCTGAACTTTCGAAATTTTCAAAAAATTTTGGTTTATAATTTAAAAAATCAAGAATTTTGAAATTTTATGAACGTCGAATCTTTCTTTTCCTCCATACAAGCTCCTCAACCCATCCTACCTGGGACAATAAATATGCTCATCCTTTCTCTCCCTTGACAAATAACCCATCCTTCAATCATGTTGTCATATTATATTACTCTCTCTTCTCATATCTCCCATTGACCCTTCTTCCTCCCGTACCTCTACCCTTCTTTTTCTTTCCGATACAAGACAGGTGTTCTTCTTTTTCCCGGTTACCTTCTGCTCTCGGACCATTTCTTCTGCGTCTCCTACTCTCTCTGATTTATGAATAATCAACTGTTCTAGCCACCGGAACCTGTGTATATGTGATTCAGAAGCCGCCCTTTCATCTTCTATTCAAGCCAAAAACTCATCTATTAATTCGATTAGATTTTGCCCTCCGATTAGTACATCATTCTGTCCCATTCATCTCGTTTCGATTATGCATGACGAAGATTTCTGTTGCGCTGTATGCTTGGACTTTTTCGTTGAGGTTAGTAATTAATACAAGTTGAGCAAATTTGAAACTTCTTTTTCCAGCCATGTATCATAAAATGCGGTCATTCGTTCTGTCATTTATGCATCGAGAGTCATTTGAATGTCAATGAGAAATGTCCGTTGTGTCGTTCATATACAGGAAGTCCCATAAGAAATAGGTGAGATTTTACAATAAGAACACACCATCAACTTTAGGCCCATTTATCTAATTTCCGGTGAAAGATATCAATAAGTGATCAACTGACAAACTTTTTTTGATGTTATGATAAACATTTGTTTAGTTGATTAATTTTTTGATATCTTTCACAAAAACCGAGATAAATATGCTCAAAAGTAGAAGTTAGGTTGACCTTCTTTCAAGGTGTTTACGGTATGTTACTATAACTAAAAATTCTAGACAATATTTTTCATCTCATATTCCAGACAACTCGAGTCGTTGACAATGAGCTATGTTGCTTCTCGAAACCTATCCAACGCTTACTACGAACGAATGAAATTTAATCAAAAGAAGGTTCTTCTTCAGAAACGAGCACTGGCATTGATTTACACAGGACTCAAAGATAAACCAGGTCAATCTACAGAGCTTTGTAACTTAGTTAAGGTAAGATTGACTCTCATTTTTTGAGGGACTATGGTGAAAATTATGCTAAGAATCTTGGTTTCTAAAGCGCGAAACATAAGTATAAAGCCACCCTAAAAACAATTCGTAACATTTTTGAACTAAATTTTTTCGAATCCAAAAACATTAGAATTGTATTCAACATCAAAAATTGAGTTTGGGTAACATGATTCATAAAATTGATTCAAAAATTTAATTAAAAAGACTGTATACCATATACCTTATTTTCTCCAATAGAAGCCTACCCAAATCGTCAACTTTGAGCTCAATTATCTCAATTTCTGTTAGAGATATCAACAATTTGCTAAATAATACATTTTTAAATCATAATTCGACAAACATTTTATCAGTTGACAACTTTTTCATATCTTTCACAGGAATCAAGATAATTGAGTTCGAAGTTGAAGGTTTGGGTAGGCTTCTATTGAAGGTCATACGGTATATCCGTTTGCTAGTTAATTACTTGCTTCTAAATATTCCAAAAATAAGAATATCTTGTATTTTTTTTAGAATGTGGACGACGAGGAGCTGAAATCAGAAATAAGAAGTCAAGTCAGACAACAAGTCGGAGTCGGGTTGGAACATGTCGGGGATCTGGAAAACGATACGGTCACTATTCGATTGAAAAACTCAACGAGATGATTGATACTAGATACTCTGTACATAAACATTATCTGTAAATAAACATTTGTTTGACGTCTTTGTATGCTCATGATTGCGCAATTAGCATGATCATCTTGCCTTGTCAGGAATTTCTTCCCCTAGGATTTCCCTAACACAAAAATAATTTCTACTTCTCTTCGGGATGTCTTCGTGATGTCTGTATACCCACGTCACCGAAGTGGCACTCATCATGTTTACTCGAAGTGAAAGCTGATGTTGTCATAGTTTCAAACGAGCTCCAGGGAGTGTTCTGCCTTTTCTTTTTATATGAAACTTTTGGAAAGGAGAAGGTAGACAAGTTACTACTTCTCATAAATTATCGCTGGTTTTTCATACTTTTGATTGAAAAAGGAAAAAAACCAGAAGTTGACATAAAGAAAATAAATTTTGTCAATCAAAAAAATATTTTTTGAAAACTAGTCTGCCTTTTTTGGAATATTTTTGCATTATGATAGGCGCACAATTACCCGGACTAATAAAAACGGTTATATCTTTGGACATAAGTTTCTTGGAAGCACGAAAATTGAGAGAAATACGATTTTAGGCATGATTCGAAGCTTCTAAAATTTTCAAAGAGATTCCTCAAGTCTAGGTATTTTTATGATTGTCCAATGATGAACGGCGTAGTGTTTCTTGTGATTTTCATAAGAAGTAGCAACTTGGACAAGCGATAACTCAGCTCAAACTTGATTAAATAGTTTGAAACTTTGCCAGTTTACTGATAAGTTATTTGAATTCTTGCACTCCAATTTTGACCCCATTAGAACAGTTTTCTCAAATGGTATACTAGTAAAAACTTTAGTCCGAGTATGCGCCATCATGCGCCACCTTGTAGCAGCCCTCTTGACGAGCTGCAAATCTTTCCTCTCCGGCTGTGGAAGGGACCAATGTTCCATCCTGTCAAATTAATCAAAATCCATGTACCCCTCTCTCATTTTTCCAAATAAATGTAAAACCTCTTTTTCTGTTTGGGGTGTCCATTTCGTCCCTCTCATTTCGGCCTTTCCAAAGGTTCTGCGACCCATTAAATTTCGCCCCCACACGTTGTGCACATCATACAATTGTCTTTTTGAGATCTATTACTCACACGCTCATTCTGAGGGCGAGAAGATTGATGAGGGTCTTGGCGTTCTTGGTTTTTAGAAGACATACGGTAGCTTCCTTTCTTTTTTGTCTTTCTTCCATTGATCGTCCAACTCACAAGTGCAAAGATTTTCAAACCCTTTTGCAGGGCAATGTGTCAACTATTTCCTCATTAACTCCACTATAAAAGTGCAGACCATTACTTTTATCACCATTGAGCAAACGGTGCATTTTTCACGTGTGAAGGCTAATAAAATGATTTATCTTGCTCCAGGCATACTGTAACGGGCGCTCATAAAATTTTCAAATATTTATGCCTCCTGGGTTGTCGATTAGGGATACGGTAACTCGTTTTATGATTCCAAAAAATTAAGTTTTTTCCATTTTCCAAGCTTTGTGAGTCAAGGTTTTATGACCAAAAAAGAGTAGTAAATGTTAGTTATAAGTTTTTTTTTACGTTTTTGAAGAAAATTTTCGGTCATAAAGTTTTCTAGTTTTTGAAGGAACCCTAGGAAGAATAACTTTGAGTTTTGAGACAAAAACACCGCAAATACCTGTATTAGAAGAACCATCTAAATTTAAACTTTGAGCCAATTTATCTCGGTTCCTATCAAAAATATGAAAAAGTTGTCAACAGATAAAATGTTTTTGATATTATGACGAACAATTTATCAGTTGGCAACTTTTTATATCATTCACAGAAACCGAGAAAAATAGGCTTAAAGTTGAAATTTAAGGGGTCTTTCTAATACAACCTTTCCGGTAGCCAGGATTGAGAGCTTCTCTCGATCTCTCCCTCTATCTAGAACACTAATATAAAACTATTTTTTATTTTGCACTTTCTCGGAACGACTGACCTCTGAACGTTTCTGCTTATCTCATAACCCAATGTATATTTATTTTGTTTATTTCGAAAATTTTTTTTCAAGACTGACTTGTTTATGATAGCACAAAGGTTTGAAATTTCAAACCGACCAGACACAAATTTTATTGCAAAAATGTAGACATCTTCGTTTGGAAATGTTTTTCGATTGTACAATTTCTGGAAAAACTGCTCATAGACTGTGTCGAGTGAGTTTCAATTCCTTCCCTTTTTCCTCAATAATCACGTCACCCAAATTTTTGTATTCTCCAAAATAAAGATACAGGAAGCAGAACAGAAAACCACATATATAAATATGCATTCCCACCTCCTTTTTTCCTCTCATTTTTATTCCATTTTTTTTCATTCATCCATCTTTTTTTCTGTCACTTTTTGCCGGTTTTGATTTCTGCTCGAAACGTGGCTGTTTCCTGTTTGTTTAGATCGGATTTTTGGGGCACCCTATCGGGTTATTCAGATCTGACGAAAAGGTTGACATGCCCGAGGTAAGCCGCCTAGTGAGAAAATTAGAAGTGTAGATAGAATCTTATGAACTTTTGAAAGGTATTGGAGGTTAAATGAGAACACAAGATGGTCTATTTTGGAACATGGTTGTGTTGACATTTCGAAAAGTTTAAGGACTTTGACCTATTCCGTAACTTAAATGCATCCTCTGCTCTTACCGTATTTTTTTGGAACCCGCCCGGTGCATGCTCTTTGAACTCAATTATCTCGGTTTCTTCAAAATATACCAAAAATTTGCCAACTAATGAAATGTTACTAATTATTAGCAAAATTTCATTAGTTGACACATTTTTGATATCTCTGCCAGGAACCGAGATAAATGAGCTCAAAGTGCGCGTATCGTGTGGGCTTCTATAAGAGACACTACGGTCAAAGTCGTTCTAACCGCTCCTTTTTTATACCACGCTTCGAAATTTTTTCTACCGTAGACCTGCAAAGAGAATGCGTCCCTGCCAAAAAGCATCTCCAGCTCTTCGTTTCCAGTTTGTGGGCGGAGCCAGTGAGTCCTAGCAGTATTTCGCCAGCATCTTTTTGGCTCAGTGTTGCGTTCACTAGGGTCATCTCTTGTTTTCATCAGTTTTTTTTTCAATTTTTCGGGGGTTAGTTTCTCTAAAAGTTTGATCTTGTCAATCGAAACACGCTTTGAAAATTCAAAATCTGGCACTCATCCAGTTTTCGTGTACTTCGAAGCGCCCTTTTTTTGAGGTTCCCAACCGCGATACCGTGCCAGGGGGACACATGCTTCCGCACATGTGAACAACAGATTCCTTCCAGGTGCAAGTACTCTTCCCAATCCAACAAAAAACTGTTCTCTCTTTCTCTGTTCCTTGTGTTCTCTTTCAACCGACCCAAAACCAACACATCTCTTCCTCCGGTCACTTTCTCTCTTCCCCTATTCTTCTTCCCCCAATCATTCATTTCACACTTCGTGTCAATTTTACCATTCACTCTTTCATTATTCTTCTTCACCCATTTTTTCTAGGCGTACACCATGGTATGTTGCTGCGATTTCCGTATCGCCCCGGTCATCTACTTGATGTGCTTTTACTGCTGCTACATGATTCTCGTTTTTCCTATCATGGAGTTCGTCGGATGGTGTTTGCAATACGCTCTTGGATATGAGTTCGGACCCGATTCACCTGTCTCCAAATGGATATATTTTGGATGTCTACTCATGTTCATTCCAATGTACATTGGACTCTTCTATTGGAGTTGGGTGAAACATCGTGCCAAGCAACTGTTTACGCCAAAGTGGAAAACTAAGTTTGTTGGGGAACATAGTGTCAAGGGGATAAAATTTTCAAAAAGTTTTAAAGTTAATATCAGTTAATCTTGTTTATTGTATTTCCTCTAAAACAGTAAAAGCCCGCCTAAACACCGTAAGGCAACTTTGAGCTCAAGTATCTCAATCCCAGCGATAGATATCAAAAACTTGTTAACAGATAAATTTTTTTATCACGAACATTTTATCAGTTAACAAACTTTCGATATCTTTCACAGGAATGAGATAATTAAGCTCAAATTTACGGCATAACAAGCTTCGTCGAAACTTCATCATCCTTTTTCTAGAAGAATGGGCTCAGAGGTTTTTTCTGATCCTCACTGATCCTTACGTTAGGGTGGCAGCATATCTCCAAACCTGTGCCACGGCCGGCCGCAGATTTTTGAATAGCGTACTTCTAATTGTAAGTTAGGTTGAATATATCTAGCGGCACTAGTGGTTTCTGTGTCGCTGAAAGTATTTCCGAAGGAACGGACTGATTGGATCATGGCAACCTACCCACGGCCAGCCGCAGTCGCGAATTGCACAGACTTGGTTATCTCAACCTAGCCTTGAGGCCTTGGATCTTTCTAAAGAACTGTTACTTAATGTAGGCGTATTTCTAGGCCATAGTGAGGCCAACCTGCGATGCTTGATAAAATTTCTGTGGATTCACCAGCAACGCTCACAAATCCAGTTCCCCTGTAATTAACGTTTTTTCAGCGAGCCCCTCGACGAAGAAGACGTTATATGCACCATTTGTTACGAGATCATTGTCAATGTAACCCATCCCTTGTACATTTTTTCTGACACCTCCCGATTTTCAGCCCCGCACTCTCCGCTGCCAACACTCGTTCTGCAAAAAATGCATCGATCAATGCCTTCCCCAGTCGAGACGTTGCCCATCGTGCCAACAGTGGGTTTATTGGAGCAGCAGAAATAAGTGAGATATTGAATTTCAGTAGTTTATGATAACACACATTTGTTTAGACTTTTCAAATCGAAAGTTTTGCGTTGGGTGAAAGAGAATGGGCGCGAGGAGGAGTACAAAGAGGTGGTTGCCATAAAGAAGGAACAGAAGGTGCCGAAGATTGGATTCTGGAAGAAGTTTTGGCCAATGATTGTTCCTTTCTTGGAGGTTCACATGGTAAGATTTAGTGGGGAGGGATAAACATTATTTTAATCGAGTTTACACCTAAATTACCTTCGAATTCCCGTAAACACTCTACTAGAACAACCGTCCCAACTTTTAACTTTGAGCTAGTTTATCTCGGTTTTTGTAAGAGATATCAAAAAGTCGTCAACAGACGAAATATTTCTGATATTATGCTAAGCATTTTGTCAGTTAATCACTTTTTGATATCTCTCGCAGGAGGTGAGATAAATTGGCTAAGCTGACGGTTTGGGTGGGCTCCTACTGAGGGAATAAGATAATTCTTTATGAATTGCTTGAGTTCCAGACTTAAATACCTCCAAGTACAAACTATCATTCTAATAAAAATTACACCTAAACTACATCCAACTCAAAGTATCCAGCTAACCAGTAATTATTCAGGTTCCTCGCGAAGACCGACGTGCCCGCCGTGTTCGTGGATTCCGTCTCCGTAGAAACAACATCGAACCAGCCGCCCCAGCCCATGCTCCTCAAACTCTCATCGTGAATGTCATTGATGAAATGGAAGATGTGACTGATCAAGAGTTGGATGTTTCCTCCGTCAACCCACCAGTCGCCGCCCTTCACATCCCTATGCCAAACATTGTTGAGGTTCCCGAGACTTCTGGATCTTCAGATTCCCTGGAATGCATCTGCCACACTTTCCCCGACATTGCCGTATCTCCATATTCTGATGAACACATCGTCGCTTCTTCCTCCTCCCTATCTTCAATCTCGAGTCATGCATCTGACGTCCAGCTCTAAACGACGCCATCTGATAATTGATATGTCCCTGATATTGATTTCTCGTCCTTGTGTCCCCCTATGCTGTCCCCATGTTCATCAAGACTCTCGAGATGATAATCTTCTTCTATTTTTCTTTATTTTACTTCCGCATTTACTTTTTACTTTCCATCATGTTGATCCCGTTTGATTTTTGTACCCATTTCTTCCCAACCCTCAGTAGCACGGTCCCTTTAATTTTTCACTTTGTAGTTTTCAGAACCTCGCCAAATTTTTTTTCAGGTCCCGGTAAAGATCATCGCTCCTTCCTCTCCCTGCTTTAGATTTTCCCTCTAAACGTACAGTTTCCCTTCTCCCGCTAATGTAGACAAATGAAAATTTCGGCTTAATTATGACACACCGAAAGCCAATTAAAACACCGAAATCGGAATATCGGGGGGCCGTGAGAAAAAGAATGTCCGTTTACCACCTGCCTGGGTGCATTGGGGCAAGAAGAAGACAATAAAATGATTGAAACGGATTTGGAAATATGGTGAATGTGGGGGCAGGTGTCAACCTCGACATCAAATCGTACAATTCGTCGCATTTTCTGTTTCTTCTACACATTTTTCTCATGGCTCGTAATCTATGCGAAAAACGTTTCTTTCTTTTTCTGTTCCTTTTTCTATTCCTTTTTCTGTGACTCACTTTTGGAAAGTAAACGGAAAAGCGAAAAAAAGAACTTCAATGATATACTTTGATAAAGTTTCCCCTTGTTGAATTTTTCCTAGAAATAATAAAAATTTTTAGGTTACGATAGTTGTCGTTGTGGGACCTTTGGTCATTGTTATGATTATCAATCTTGTAAAAATTCAAGATTGAAATTGATTAAGGTTTGCCTTATTAATTAATGATCACCGTATTCCAGTAGAAGCTCACCTAAACTATCCACTCTGAGCTGAATTATCTCGATTCCTGTCAAAGATATCAAAAAGTTGTCAACTGTCAAAATGTTTATCATAAAATCATCAATAATTTATCAGTAGACAAATTGTTGATATCTCTTATATTGACGAATTAAAAAAAGTGGGACCTGGAAAATTTCGCGGGCGGCTTCCCGGTCAATTTTCGAGGCCTTGTCCCAGTAACACTACGGTAGTAAACGAAACTTTTTTCTGTGAATTTAGTGGGATTTTCTGAACAAAATTTAGATTCTTGGTAGGAAAATGATCGCTAGCATCTTTAGAATCTGTTTTTTATCGAAAAACCGAACTTAATTACGAAAGTAGCTCGAACGAGGCGAAAATCTGAAATATTACGTTTTTGCCGCACTTTTTCGTAGATCAAAAAAAGCTACGCCTTTCAAATTTTCAGGACCCACTTTTTTTAATTCGACAATAGCAACCGAGGTAATTGAGCTCGAAGTTGACGATTTGAGTGGGCGTCTATTGAAGGGAATACAGTAATATACATATTCTGCAATCTCTGTAAAACTGTAGACAATTTTTCAAAAATCTCATATTTGCGATAAACCAAAAAAATTGTCCTCAAACCTTTTCTGTTCCCATTATAAAGCCCTAACATGCTAGGATTAGACTCACATGTTGAAAACGTGAAGAATCTAATGAAAATCTTAATCTTCCTCGACAATTCCGAGTACTTTTCGACCCACTCAATTTGTTTGCCTTATATAATGAATGTTTATATAAAACACATACTATTAGTCAGAAATCTGTAAATTTTTTGTCTAGAAGATTCTTTTCTAGTTTCGGGGAATTCGAGATCCAACTTGCTTAAAATTCCTTGACTTCAGTTTTTGCATTTAATTCTTACTTTTTTCAATTAATCAGAAGTGCTACTCCTTTTTTAATTACCAACTTTTTTTTGAACCTTAAAAATTCCATTCAAGTCGTAAAAATACTCATCCTCATCTAGATAAGTGATGGAAATCAATCACCTTGAGTGCTATTCCAAAGTTTTATTATTCAACTTCTCCTTTTTAAAAATTTTCCATTCCGCACTACATGAAGAGCTACGTCAACTGAATTCTACTCTGTTCTAGAGATTTCTATATTGTTCTCGTTCCGTCAAAAATCAAAAAGGTTTAACGCAGTCAGCAGGATTCGAACCTACGCGGGCAGAGCCCAATTGATTTCTAGTCAATCTCCTTAACCACTCGGACATGACTGCTGCGAGAGAACAAGGGCGAAATGACATTGAGGTTGCGGCAGAGGAGGAAATTTGTTTAAAAAAATCCGCCTCCTGTCAATTTGAAACCTTCACCAACATTCTAAAAAAGTTGAAAACTGTATAATTAGAATTTGCAGATGATAAAAGTGCTTGTTTCCTTCTATATATTTACTGATATAAGTTCAAAGGTATATAATAATCCATCAGCTGAACTAACAGAGTATTTCTACTCTTCTCTTTATCAAAATAGTACGAAAGTTTGCACAGTCTAAAAATGAATCACATATATATGCAGAATGTGAAGTTCCCAGGTCAAAAACACACAAACTTTTCCATGTTTGCAAATTTTTCGAAACTTTTAGCTTAACACACTTTTCTTAACATATATTTTTCTCCTCTTCTTTTTCTCTAAATTTTTGACATGAATTTTTGACATAACGTCATTTTTTGACCCTCATTCATCAGTCACATGAAACTGTGCTTTCGACCGTGTCGTTCTCTCCCTCAAGATAACAGAAAGAGCAACACAATCTGATAAAAATGGGCGGCCCGTTTTGTGGAGAATTCGTACAAAACAACCGGGAAAATCATAAATTCATTCTGCCTCGTGATACATTATAGTCGGAGCTCTGTGAGCTACATTTTTGTGGAAATTGGATTTTTAAGAAAAATGTATCATGAGGGCGGAGGTGATGGTCAGAATGATATATTTGACAGCATAGGAAAGAAAATATATAGGTGGACAATTTTTTTCGATGTCAAAAATATTTGGACTGTTTAAATTTTTTAAATAGTTCTTCTGGGCACCGAGGGCTTGTTTTTTAGAAAGTAATAGATTCTCATTGGAGAGCATTATTTTAAAATTTTATTATAAAATTCTAAAAAATGATGCCTTTTTTTCGGTTTTTAGAGTTTTTCTTCTGGGCGGAGCTTACAAGGGGTTAGGCCCGGTATTGAAATCCTTGAAGGTACAATTATAGGGTTTTTCGTTATCATTTTCAGTCCTACTTTTTCGATTTTTAGATGAGTTTCATCGATTTTTCGATAATTTTCACTGTTTTTATGCTGTTTTTTTTTCATTTTTCGGATTTTTGGGGAAAAAATTTATGAAATTCATTGGAAATCTCGAAAAAAAAACGTCTGGAATTTCCATGGGGCTCCATGGAATTCCATATAAATAATTACGAAAATTATATGTTTCTTCAAAGATTTCGCTACCGAACTGAAGCTCCGCCCACCATCGAATATTTGCCCGCGACGAAGATTTTAAGAAATATATAAAATCTTTAAAAAACCGAACCTCGTTTGTACTCATTTTGAAGCCCAGCTCATTCTAAATTTAGTTTCTAAATTTTTGAACTTCTTCAATCTCCCAATTTTATGAATTTTACATACCTAAAACTTCCATTTTCCGTTATCAAACATCTCAAAGATCACAAAACCTCCTTCCAGAACTTTTCGCTTTTCTAGTTTTATCACTCTTTTCTTTTTTATCTTCGCCTTTCCACAACTTTTAAAAGTTTTATGATGAACCACTTTTCCGTTTCTCTGATCATCAGTCAGTTTTTTATCAGTAACTGATTTCAGCTGACATTAGTTATCGCAGTTCTTGCAGTCCTAAAAAAGTAGTTCATCCCATTTTCAATAGTCGGTCAGTTCGTTTAAACCAGGAGTTCCTACTCGTGATTTGGAGACATAAACATCGTCATCTTGATAAGGGAGAAGAGATTGTTATTGTTTCTTTCTCTCTTAATTCACAACAATCCCATCAATACTTTCTTTTTTGTTTTGTTTTTTTTGTGTTTCGAGATGATGTAGTTTCTTTTTTTCATCATTCCATTCCCAAATTTTTGAGGATTCTGAATCAATACCACTCAAAACCATGTACGTCCTTCTATCAGTTATCTTTTTAAACCCATCCCATCTCTTTGATCTCTCTACTTTACATTCCTGCGCCTCCGCTGCAACCTCATTGTCATTTCTCCAATGTTCTCTCGCCTGCAGTCATGTCCGAGTGGTTAAGGAGATTGACTAGAAATCAATTGGGCTCTGCCCGCGTAGGTTCGAATCCTGCTGACTGCGTTAACACTTTTTTGAATTTTTGCAAAGCACGAGAAAAATTCCAGAATAGAAATTCGTCATGAATAAGTTAGATGGAATATGGAAGCGAGAGCGCAGAAAGCAAAACCAATCTGGTAGGTCATGATGCAACTTTTCTCCTATGATGAAACTAGACATTCTAATCAAGCATCAAATATTTTTTACGTGCAAGTGTGCTCCACTGATAACAGTCTAATCTTCTAGTATAAAGTATCATGTACTCTTCGGGCATGTGTGTTTCAAGTCAAACAGTCTTAGTATTTGTATTCTTGATATAGAGTTGTTCAAACACAAAAGTTTCTCTTTAAAATATTATTTAAAATACAATATTTTGTATTTTTAGAATATTTTTCTTCCTCCTCCCACATTTCCGATCCTTCTCATTAGTCACTTTCCAATATGCTCGCACCGACTCCTTTGTTTCATTTTCAACTTGTTGGTGCAAAAATATTGGAAAGAGCATATAAATGTTTGCTCAATGACACGTTTAGAGCCCCCACACATATTTAGAAAGACCCCTGTTCGCCTTTTTTTGTGTTGTATGTGAATCATCCTGCATGGTTTTTCTACTACTATAAATATTGCTTCTTTCCGATTACTGATTTTTCTGATAGCAAAAAATACAATTTTTTTTATTCTCTAAAGATGTCTTTTCTAGCCATCCGAATGCCTTTCAGTCGGAATACTTCGCCGGCGGTTGAAGCTTCACCAACACCAACGCCAGAATGTTCGGTGAGTCATTTTTTCTGAATTGAAAACAAATATTTTTTGAAAATACCACCTGCTTGTCGCGCCTTCGGCGCGATACAAACTTCCATATTCAAGTTGATTTTCGGTCATTTGTACCATTTTTAAGAGTCTGAAGCTCGATTGTCAAGATTTCGACCTAGATTGAAAAATTTGCATCCACTGAATTTTTTGAGAGTTCCTAGTTTTTCAGCTATTCGCAGATTTCTGACAGACACCTGTTTTTCAGGTTTTCAGTACAAAAACGGGTGTCTTTCAGAAATCGGGAAGTATCTGAAAAACTAGGAATTTTCAAAAAATTTTGTGGATGCAAAGTTTTTAAACTAGGTCTGTTTTACACTCCAAATTTCTAAAAATGATCGAAATTTGACAGCCGAGCTCCAGACTCCTGAAAATTGCCGAAAATCTACTGAAAAATATATTTTTGTATATCTCATTGACTGGTATTGTACATTTTGAGAAATACATGTTTCAAAATTTAAAAAAAATCAAAAACTAAATTTAAATTTTTTCCAGCCTAACGACCCAAATTGTGACCTAATGAGGTATCTGGTCGCTTTAGTGGTATTCATTGGACTCATTGCTCTATTCATGTTCGGATGCAAAGCAGTCATGAGGCTCTTCACACGGAAAAGGTTCATTTTTTGAATTCTGTTTTTTCAAGAAGTTCTCTGGTGACCAGTGATCAATTAGAGATGCTAGATAACGACTTGTTTTTATGGGGAAACTTGGTGTTTCAAAATTTTTATGAGTTTGCTGGATTATTATTTTGGGGGGGGGGGGGGTGGGTGCAGGAGCTCTGCAGCCCTGTTTATTATTGTGTACTGAAAATTTTGGCTTCCAGACACCATACAACATTATTTGAGGGATTTTAAATATGCTTTCTTCTGATAGAACACACTCTGAAATTCTACAGATTTCAAAATTAAATTTTTTATAGTTTTTTTTTAATTTCTTGACTTTTAGGTTGTGATCTATCAGAAAAAAAAACAAATTTGAAAACTTAAAAACTGTTTTACTGAAAACCTATCAAATTCGCCTCCTAAATCTCGAAATGAGTTCCCACCCCGACAGTCTTTTTTGAGCTCAATTTTCTGGGTTCCTCTGGAAGATATCAAAAACTTGTCAATTGATAAATTATTTATCATAATATCACCAAGATTTCATCAGTTTACAGATTTTTGATATCTTCCCCAGGAATCGAGATAGTTGAGCTGAAAGTTGACGGCCAGGGTACTATTCTATTAGGTTGGCGGGAAAGTCTTTGTCACTTTTTCAATAGTTTATTTCTCAAAGAAAAAATAACCGAATAATTAATTATATTGTCCATCATTATAACAACATGTCTCCAACGTTCCCTCAATTTATGGATTCCATTGCGGTAGAATCCAGCCGGGCGTGAGGCAAAGTATTGTTTGAGTGCCGCTTCGACCGCTCCACGGGAATTGAAGCTTCTTCCTTCGAAGGCACGTGTCATATCGCCAAATAACCAATAGTCGGAAGGAGCAAGATCAGGAGAATACGGGGGGTGAGGGAGAACATTCCATCCATATCCCATCAGCTCCTGCTTCACTTGTTTCGAAACATGTGGGCGAGCGTTATCATGTTGATAGTACACTTTCTTGTCTTTCAGGGCCGAACGGTCGACTGCTTTCTTGAGGTTTCGTAGTTGAGTAGTGTAGAGGTCTCCAGTTATTGTTTTGCCCTCGGGCAGAAGTTCCCAGTAGATGGGGCCGTCCACTCCCCACCACACAGAGAGCATAACTTTTTTCGGATGAAGGTCGGGTTTGGGGACATCCTGTGGGCTCTCTCCTTCTCCAACCCACTGGGATTTCCTGTGGTGATTATCGTAGAAGACCCACTTCTCATCTCCGGTTATTAGCCGGTCCAGCCATCGATCGCCCGCGTGGAGAGTGAGAAGAGTAATCGAATCGTCGACTCGGCGGTCAAGGTTGGCTTGAGTCAGGTGATGACGTATGAATCGACCAAAAAGTTTTCTCATTCCAAGAGACTTCAAACCTTCAAGGACTGTGCTATGGTGAACTCCGAATGTGACAGCTAGTTCACGGCTAGATTGAAATGGATCCGATTGCAATGCGTGCTTCAGCTTGTCCAAATCCAACTCACGGGGTCTCCCAGAGCGATCCTTTTCATCGAGCGAGAAGTCATCTTTTTCGAAACGATGGAACCAATTGCGAATAGTATTGTAGTGAGGGGCATGTGTGTTGTACACATTCTTCAAGAAAGTTTCCGAATCCTTCATCGTGGTGTGAGATAGGAAGAGGTAAATCAAAACATGTCTGATGTGAATAGCAGTGGGAACAAACATATCGTTTCAATTACAGATGAGGAGCAGGGAAGGAAATGGGGACTTGTTTATATGGAAGGTTCTTATCACCTTGTTATTCACTAGAGTCGATATCATACACAGCCTCCATATACGAGAACAGTGATTAAACAAACAGAGTGACAAAGACTTTCCCGCCAACCTAATATCAGAGGTTTTACAGTAGCCCAACTTTGTTTTAGAAAACTGGCATTCCCCAAAATGTTTGCCCCTGAATTTCCAGAAAAGATAATTTCGCTAGTGCTATAAAAATTTTAATGACCCAAATAGTTTCTCGGAGTACTCCTATTTTTGGAGATGACAAATTTCAATGGCAGACCGGAAATATAGGTCTGGTCTAAGAACGTCACTAAAGATGACTGTTGGATCAAATTTGACCTGTTGGCGTCAAGCCTGACGTAGAATCTTTGTGAACTGTAACAGGGAAAAGAATAGTGAAGCTCACACAGTCTGACGTACTATCTAGGCGTTTTTCACTACCATATTTGCTTTAATAGAAGCCCACCATTTACGTGCCATTTGAGCTCAATATCTCACTTCCTATGAGAGATATCGAAAATTTGTCAATTGATAGAATGTTGGGGATATTATGATAAATAATTTATTAGTACTGAACGTTAAACATTTTTCTGTATTTTTTTGAATGAACTGACATAATTGAGCTCAAAGTGAACATACTCGGTGGGCTTCTATCAGAGCACTTACGGTAACAAAAACTTTTCGAGAAGAGTTAAAATCCGAAAGTATGTTTTTAAAGATTTAGCTTTGGAGTTCTTTAATAATTTAAACTATTTTGTAAAAGAAGAAACAGCTTTCGATATTGGTACAGGAATTTTAACGACCATGAAAACTCTATGGATGTTTTCTATGCTTTTTAAATTCAGTAAGTACATATATAGCCATAGCAATGTACTCCTGACTTTCAAATATTGTTTGTGATCCCAAAAATTTCCATTTGCTCTCTCTTCCTTCCTTCCCAAAATAAAACGCACATATATTTTTTTCAACATTCCTCTCTACTGTTCTCACTTTGTTATTACCATCTCGCCCTGTTTGCCCTTCCTTCCATGGTGCTTTATATTTCAAAACATTGTACATATCTCTCTGTCCATTTAGTACAAAAACATGCTCGTTTTGTAATATGTCAGACGAAGCGACGGCGGTTGGTTCCGTTTTCCTCTAATATTTGTGTGCTCTGACTGTCATTTTTTGGTAAAAAAAAAGGCGGGCATTTTGCATTTTGCCTCATCCAAACAATTCAAAACAAAACACTTTGGGTGTCTCCATTTCTTATCACACAATAATTGTGCCTTTTCCTAAATCGATAACACGAAGCCATCATCATCATTTCCTTACTCTTTAGTTTTTATTTTTCCCCGCCAAATAAGAAAGTCAGACACACCCCAAGAATATTCGGAACTAAAAATGTGTTGCTTTCTGATCTGTTTTCTCGATTTGTTCAGGTAATTTTTGCCACGAAGCCACTATTTTGGGACATATTATCAGGCTTATCATTAGTTGAAAAATTATCGGAATTGGAAATTCTTTAATAAAGTGTGACTTTTCAGGAACACAAATACCGCCCAAACCGACACCGATGTCATCTATCCAAGTGATGGTGAGTGAAGATAAAGAAAAAAAAATCAAAGATGAAAAGTTGCTGGGAATCAAGACTTCAAAAATCCAAAAATTTTCAGAACGCCGTGCCACCAGAAGCCATCAAAACTTTGGATTCATGGATCCTCCACCGCGATACGAGCAAATTTTCAAACGCGGCGGAGGCACGCCATCTGTGATCACTACCAGAGAAGCTCCAAGTGTCACGAGGTCTTCTGGAGATGCTAGTTTGCCACCAAGTTACGAACAAGCTGCGATTAATGCCAGAAGGGAGAGGTGATTTTTTTCAAAATTTGTGAAAATTTGTTCGGGTGGTCACATGAAATTATCAACTAAACAGTAGGGTCACATGGAAGTTATCAGCTACTAGAACTGTGCTCCCGACTCACAAAAAGCGAAAATCAGAAACTCAACATCTAAGAGTTCTTTATCTAAAGACATCAGATCAATTTCTCAATATTTCCAGCCAACTCCAATCAGTGATTGTCTCCCAGCCTGGTTTCCGGGAAGTTCCACTCACAGCTATTGATATGGAACAGTGAGTTCTAGACTTTTAAGAATTTTAAATTAAAAAATAAAATTTCAGCCCAGCGATGCCGTCACCGTCCTCCACAATTCTAGACATGGAGTCGGAGATTGCAAATATTCAGAATCACGCTCACGCCTGTGTTACTAGATACGATTCAAATCATGCAAATGGTAAGTGAGACATTTTGAGAATCAAAAAACCGTGCGTGCCAAATGACGAACCGGTTCAGCTTGCTCAAAATTCTTATATCTCTTAAATCAAGCAGGCCGAGCCGGCTCGGGTAGATGAAAGGTAGCGTAAAATTTCAAAATCCTTAATTTTGAGCATTTCTTTCTCGGTTCCTGTGAAAGGTGCCAAAATTTGGTCAACTACAAAAACGTTCACCATAATACCAAAGTTATTTTCTGTAGTTGGACAATTTTTAGTGTCATCACTGGGAACTGAGAAAAACTAGCTCAAAATGCAAAACTGCAAAATTTAAAAACCGACCTCTGGCAGGCTTTTGCTGGCACTGTCATCGTTTCTTTTAGAGTTCATATTTGTGGACCAACTAAAATATATTTAATAGAACTTGACGAGTACTACGAAACTATATTATTTGGAAAACTGAATCATTTCTATGAGCAAAGTGAGGCAACGGCCGGCCCGACCTGAATCATCTCATATGATTTATAACTTCGTTCATAGACAAGACACAATTTTCCCAATAGTACTGTTTTGTAGCACACGTCGAGTTCAATCATATCTAATTAGATTCGTCCATAAATATTGATTAAAAGACACTAGGGCCGGAACGGCAAAGACCCGCCAGTGGCCCGCTATAGGCCCGCTTTACAAGTATGCTAACAATGTGTAAGGTGACTGAACTGAATTTTTAAACACCTCCCTGCAGAAAATAAAATTTCTAAATTTTTAAAAAATTTGAACTTCAAAATCTTCAAACACTCCAGTTTCAGAAATTGCCCGGACCCTCGCTGCCACCTCCACGCCAAGTTCTTCAACCGCCCTTCCAGAACTAGAAGCTCCAGAAGGAGGACCACCTGGTTATGATGCAATAAGTCTCCATAATGAGACAATTAGTACTCGATAGCCACTTATCTCTTCTCTTTCTATCTCAATTTCCTATACTTTAGTTCCAAAATGATCTCAATTTTCAAAATTTTTGAATTTCCAATTCCATTTGCCTATCATGTTTGCCATCAGTTTGTGTATGGGGTTTGTGCATAATTGTTTGTTTTGATAATAAAAACATTGCAATTATTTATTAAAAAAGCATAGAGTCGTTGTACAGAAATACAAGTGACAGAGAGATCAGAGGGAGTTGGAAATTCAAAAAGTGCAAAACTGGAAAAAAGGGGAAAACGGATCAAATAGAGCCGGGAACATTGAAAATCAGCGATAGATAGTTAAGAAAAAAGTCATGAGTTAAAATACGGATAAGATCTAGAGAGAAAAAACTGAAGCTAAATACTTTGAACGAGGAAAATCACATGACTAGACCAATTCCAGAATCCGATGCGTTCCGAGATTCGCTTTTTAAAATTGGCTCTCCATCGTCTTCAATAGCGATAGCGAGACGCTGAGAAATCGAGCCACTCCTACTAGAAATAATCTCATCTGGAGCATAAATGACGTCATCTGCATGGTTTTCAGGGAGGCGGATGTGGCTGGTGTACATGGAAATAGTCGATCGATTCATACTATCGTCATCTGGAATTTCGGAATTTTAAAAAAGATTTTGGGATAAAGAAGGGATGGGACTTACGATGTGAGGAAGTGGAAAGTCTTTGATCTCCGTTGCTGGCTGCCATGGAAATCGGACGACTTCCGGATGCAGAAGATCGAGATCGGAATTGAACTTTTGTTCTGGAAAAAGATAATTCGTGATATTTGAAATTTGCGCACTGTCTTTCAAAGAGTTTTTGGATCTTCTGGAAGTTCCAAAAACATCTACGACCATATGTGTCAACGGGCCGATTCCAAGCGAGTATGGGTTGACTGATAACTTGCTTCAAAATCAAAATTGTGGGCAAAACAACATATCAGATGATAGAGCTTGGCTAGCTCTGCAATCTACAATAAGAATCGACTAGTATCTGATTCAGTAAACGGGTGCGGGCCGACATTTAATAGCTGGGCCGGGCAAAAATCGTCGGCTCGACGATAATGCCGGCCTGGACCATTATACCGCTTTTGAAGTCGGTCAATTCTTATTGGAGGCTGTGGAGCTCGCCGAGCTCTATCATCTGGTGTGCTGTGTTGCTCCCCATTTCAATTTTGAAGCGAGTTATCAGTCAGCTCTTAGACAAGTATGAGTTTCAGAATAAATCTTCGGAAGTTCCAAAAAACATTATAAGACCCAAATTTTCAAACTCACGGTGTGCCGAATCGACATTCCATTGGCGCTGACATAACACTAGTGACATTTGGATCATCTCCGTTTTCATATTTGAATTGCATCAAATCAAAGCTTCTCTTCATCGCCTCCTTCTCCTCTTCATCGTGAATTTGCTTCCTTCGAAGGTCTTCAATTTGTTGGACAAGGATTCTTAAACCATTTTTTTAGAATTTTAATATTTCTAAAAATCCTTTTTTTGAAACTCACTTCTCTCCATTGATCTTCTGATCCAACATCTGCTTATACTCATTTGACTTGTGCTTCCATTTGCTGATTTCCAACTCTTTCAACGGGATTTCGTCGACTTGTAGGGACAGCTAAATGGTTAGAAATAACATTTTTGGGTTTCTGAAAATCGGAACTCACATTCTGATTCTTCTGCCGCAGATCTTTCATCTCTGCAGATTTCATTTCTAGAGCAGTCTGAAGCGATGATATCTCCTTCGTCAACATCTGATTTCTATGATCACAATCGTTGGCCAGAGCTGCTTGAAGGGTCTTCTTATCAGCACTAAGTTGTTCACATTGTTTTTCAGCTTCTGCGATTTTCTCATCCAGACAAGCAACGACTTTTTGGTGTCGATTGTTCATGGCAAGGATTTCGGCTTCTCGACGGGCACGTTCGTCTTCAAGGTTTCTTTCAGACTCCTTGTTCTTTTCGGCATTCTGGAATTTTAGGCTTTTCTGTTTTGAGCAATTCTTCAAATCCCACTCACCTGAGTCTCATGAGCCTTCTGCATACTCTCGACGGTATTTGCATGATTTCGAATAACTGTAAAAACCAATAAAATGACAGGAGCCGCACCGGCAAGAACCGAAAGAAGCGATGATGACGTGGCACAGTCCTTGCTCACGAACATACAAGCACTAAATGAGAAAGCGGCGATTACTGTGGCCGCGAGAGTAGTTCGTGTGTTGAGCGAATGATGGCGCATGGAATTAAAGGAAAAGAAAGGGCTTTTGAGCGAAGAATAGTTTCTGGTGTTGAAAATGGCTAGATCGGTCGTCCGGATAAGCCCCAGAAAAAGGAAAAGAAGAAAAGAGACGCGGTTCCTTTTTGTCCGTTTCTCGCTTCTAAACAATATCTCGATCGGAATAGAGAGATGAGAAATCAGTTTGAACCGGGAGAGAGAGAGAATGGGAAGGGGAAGAACTTTCTCGATTTGGAAATGAAACCGAAAAGGAAAAAAGAAAAAAGAAGAAGCTGTTGAAATGGGGGATTTCCCGGCTAATTATTGCTATTTCCTTATGAGATTGGTGGAACATCACATGATCGTCTAGTGAGAAGAAAGTCATAATGAAGGCGCAGATGAAAACGGGTATATCTTCAGACTTAAGTATATAGAATGAACGAAAACAAGTAAGAACATAATTTCGCGTTCAATTCAAAGCTACTAAAATTTTCAAAGTGATTCCTCAAGTCTAGGTATTGATTGTCCAAAGATGAACGGCGCTATCCTGTGATTTTTATGAGTTGAATTAACTTTGACAAGCGATAGTTCAGCTCAAAGTTAATCAAATAACTTGAAATTTTCCTTTTAACGATGAATTATTTTTATTTTTGTACTACAATTTTCAGCCCAGTACAATTCTTCGGTCACATCTTATACTAGTACAAACTTTAGTCCGGGCAATTCTGTGCAACCCTGTATGCCTGTGCCACGTCATCAATAATCTTCTTATCATAATCACAACCTACCTTGTTGATTGTTACTTTTCATCTGCTCAACATCCGCTTCAAACTTCCTCCTCGCCTCATCGAGCATCTTCTTCAAATCTCCCAACTCGGACGTCTTCTTTTCTGGAAAAATAACCTTCCCTAAACTTTTTTTTTAATGATAGGATCTTACCATATTGCTCACTAATATGTCCTAATTTCTTTTCGTTAGCTTCATTCTGTTGACTCATAACTATCATAATGGCATCGAATGCTCGAATGGATTCATGCAGACGGGCGAGTTTTTCTTTCTCATCTGTAAATGGGTTTTGAATTTTCCAGCTTTCGGGGAATTGAGTGAGTCAAAAGCTACCGTATTTGCTCTAATAGAAGCTCACATGCACTTTTGACTCAATTATGTTGATTCCTGTGAAAGATATAAAAAAAACTGTCAACTGATAAAATGTTGATGCTATTATAGTGAATATTTTATCTGTTGACAAAATTTTGATATCTTTTACAGGAATCGAGATAATGGAGATCAAATGAGTGGATTGGGTAGGCTACTATTAGAGGAATTATAGTAATTCTTCAATAAATAGTATTTTCTCACCTATTGGCTTTTTTTTCTTCGTCACTGAAGACGCCGTCGACGCCTTCCGTGGCGCCTGAATCTTTCCACCAGCAAACGAAGACGTTGGGTATGTACCCTTTGGAGCTGAAGACGTCGATGGAATCGAAGATACAACTGGCTTTTTGTCCCCAGTTGATGGAGGGGACACAATGGCTTTTGTCGGTGGTTTCTTCTCTTTTTCCACTCTTTCTGAAAGAAATTGAGTTATCAAGACCCGAGAGATTCCAGCAAAAAACCTTTAGCCGGCGGAGGAGTATACAATGGTTTTCTCTCCTTTTTCACTCTCTCCACTGGTGGAGCTGGAGATGTTTTTGCCTTCGCATTGACGGTTTTTAGCGGCGTTTTTGAAATAGATCTTCGGGGGGTTTCAGTCATTTCTCCGCCTGAAATCAAATTCGGAATATCAGTAGACATAGTGTTTGGAGTAAAAGGAAGACAAAGGCACATAAATAAGAAAGGGAAGTTCTCTCCTTCTTAAACACTTTTTCATCTGTTTTATTATGAATGAATGACAAGAAACCAACTATTCTTTTTGCTTCTCTTCCTCTAAACATAGTTTTTTTATAGAAAAAACGCACCTTCTTTATTCTCCTTCTGAGGTTTTGGAGCTGGTGGTGGAAGCAATGAAACTCGACTTTTCACTTCTTTCTTTGGTTTATTTTTTTCTGCTTCGATGGATGCCTGAAAAGACGGAAAATTGGAGACAGGAAGGGGGAGGAATTCAGTTGATCTCTGGGAACTTTTAACGAATTTTCGTCCAAAAGCACAACAAATAATCTAATAGAAGCCCACCCTATACGTCCACTTTGAGCTCAATTATCTCGCTTTCTTCAAAAAGTATCAAAAACAGATTCAGGATTTCGAAGCAGATGTTCTCTGACAACGAACTGTCAAGGTTACCAATTTTTGATTCTAGATCATAGCTTCTGTATTCCAACTCACTTTCAACTGCTCCATCATCAATTGATGCTTGCTCGGTGCCTTCGCCTTGACTGGGAACTTTGGTGGTGGTGGAGGTGCTGGTAGCTCATCCTTCTTTTTTGTTGGTTTCTCAACCTTCTCTTCCATTTTCTGTTGTTTGACAGGTTGGACAGGTGGGTTCTGAAATGTTTACAATCTAAAATGAAAACAAAGATTGGTCTTCTAATTGATTAAAGGCACAGGTGGTGGCGGTGCAATTGAAACTACTGATAACCGCCGAAAGTGTTGTTATATGGCGAGGAAAACGAAAGTATGTTTTTCACTTTCAAATCAAACATCAGAAAAAGGGTATTCAGAATTTGCATAAATTATGGGGAGAAAGAGACACGCCCGTTATTCAACCTGGAGGTAAAAGAAATTCGTTTCCGAGAGAAGCGGAAAAGGAAAAAGTAATCAAAATGTTTGGATAGAGGGTTTTGAATTTACCGCAGTTTGAGGCTATGCGATTTTTAGATTCAAAATTTGTAAGTTTTAAGGTTTTTGCTTTTAAATTTCAAAAATTTGAGATTTAGAGAATTCGAGGCTCCATGATTCAAAAGACTGAAAAATGAGAATCTCAGATTTTGAGATTCTGAAGTTTTGACATTTTAAGATTTTTGCAGTTAACTAGGTTTCAAAAAAATCTAATTTTGGAATTCTGAATTTGCACTAAATCTACCGTAATAACCCTAATAGAAGCACTCCGAAACCGTCAACTTTGAGCTCATTTATCTCGATTCCTAGGAAACATATCAAAAAGTTGTCAACTAATAAAATATTGGCAATATTAAAGATAAATATTTTATCAGTTGACTATTTTTTGATTTCTTTTACAGGAACCAAGGTAATTGAGCACAAAGTTGGATGACCTTCTATTAAAGAAACCCGGTAGATTTGGTGCAAATTCAGAATTCGATTTCAGAATCGCAAAATCTCATCTGTCGGCAATACTGCAGACACCAGTCGTCAGAAATCAGACAAAAATCTCTAAAAGATCAAAAACTGGAAATTCTTCCAAACATTTTGAAATAGAAACATCTCGAACATGAATGAAATGAAAACCAAAAGTCGAATGTTCTCTTTTTTACATAGATTTTCCCACCAAGCCCTTCGTTCTGATTCCTTGTGAACGTTTCTTCCCCAAAGACTTGCCTTGTCACTTTTTGTCGTCTCTTCTTTTCTGGAATCGCTCTCCTGGGATACCATTGAACCACCCGAAGCCGCCGGCGATTGTTGTGACGTTGGAGTATCCATGTTTCCTTCAAAATGAATTCTCATCAATCATTCTTATACACTTCTTCTTAAATTTCCAAACTCACCATTTTCACGAACTTCCACTTTTGGGGTTTCCAATATAGGAGGCAGTGTGTCTTGGATGAATGGATTAGTGGGTGAGAGATTTTTCGATAAGTTCGCATTCACATCGTTTGGAATTGGCAGAGTTCTCGTCTCGACGAGAGGCGTCTCGAGTTCGTTCTCGTCTTCTATTATCGGAAGATGCTCGACGCCGATGCGCGACTCGCCGAGCACAACAGACGATTGCACTGAAAAAACTAATACATAGTATTGAAAAAAAAACCAGGGTTTTTTTCATCAAAATAAAATTCCCATGATTTAAAAATCCAGAAAGAGGGCTAAAGTGTAATTTGCTAGAAGTCTAGACAGTACCGGTCTATCAGATCTACAAAAATGTATGTTTCAGTTGATTATCAACTGAAAGTTATGTTTTTGTATATCTTAATGTCCGCTACTATGTATAAGAAAGGTCGTCCTTTCTCTTATCCCAAGCTGCCTGCGAAGGACCCTTTTATTACAGGATTCCTGCAATAAGAGGGAATCCTTCCATTTTTCCAAGCCCTTCTCTTACAATTAGGGCCTTTTTGTTAGAGGGGCCCTTCTGTTAAAGGGACCTTTCTAATACAGGCCTTAAAGTAATTTCAAAAACTCACACTGCTCTTCCCTTCGCAATGCCTCTCTATCAATATTGAACACTGATTGAACCATCGGAACACTCATCAGATCCGTATCATCGTCCATTGGTAATGGCGGCTGGAACATTTTCATTTTTTTGAAGATTTGAATTTTTAAACTCACTCCTTTTCGAACAGTGAAAGTGCAATTCGAGGTGATCATCGATTCGCCAATATCACTCCAGGACCCGTTCGAGAACTGGAAGAATATTCTTTTGAATCTTATACAACGGATTTAAAGAATTAAGCCACAAAACTATTCTAATAACTACTATTGATGCAAAAAGAGACGCGCCAGGTGTTTTTAAAGAAATCTTCTGAAGCAAGAGAGATATCAGGTAAAGAGAGAAAAAGTGCTCGGGGAGGTTGGAGAGCCCCCGTGTGAGCTCCAAGGGGCATGACAAAACACACACTTTACAACATGACCGGAATAAAAACGGATAAAAGATAAGTTTTGGAAGAAGACAGGATAAGAGAGAAAGTGTCTATTGAACAGACATTCTTTTGTAAAAAATTGAAGTGGCGAAAAAATTGAAAAGAAGAATGCGTCCCAGGGTTGTATGTATAGAATAAGAGAATTCTTCTGGCACGCATTCAGCCGTGCTATTATTGTTATTATATATACGTAGAGAGAAGGGGAGAAAATGGGCGAATGGACAGGAAGTGCAACAACTTGACCACTCGGATTTCGTGGGAAAACTTTGGGCTTTTTGGGATTTTTGGATTTTGTGGTAGAAATCTTGTTGAGTTGTATGGGTAAACAAACAAATAAGGTTTTTGAATACTATTCAATTTTGAAATTGTTTTAAAATTGAATTTGTATACATATTGGCATAAAGTATACGACCAAAGGGATCATAAACCATTGTCCCTCTAGGTAAAATCGAAAGTATACAATTTTTGTTGACCAGTGGGAAGGGGGAGATTGGATTATGTGGATAATCCGCAGACGAATTGTTTAGAAGGTTAGTTTTTTAGATGGATCTGATCCTTAAATACCGGGAAAATAGGATTTCTGGTTTCGATTATTTCAAAAAAAGACTACCGTGGACACTCTAGGCCACCCAAACCGCCAAATTCGAGCTCAATTATCTGAGTTCCTGTAAAAGATATCAAACGTGTTCAACAAAGAAACTGTTTATCGTACAATTATTAAGTTGTCCGGAAAGCAATCGATATTTTTTGAGCACAAATTTTATACATTCTTGTCGATCGATTTTCGTTTTCTATTTTTTGTTTTGACAATCGTCAACTCATGCTCAACAAAAATTGTCAGTTTGTTTCAAAAAATCTCAGTCCTTGGCCGAGAGCCTCACCATCATAACCGTTGATGTTTGAGGCTGTCGTTTTTTCGGGTTTCTCCAGGAGAATCCGATGTCGAAAAATATGCTCCGTAATTGGTAACAATTCACTTTAGTATGCTGTATTGCGACTTCGGCTCAATCGCCTTTGGAACGGCAATTATTCAATTGAAGGCAAACCCACCCATTTTCAAGTTTCGATGCCCATATCCAGAAAGGACTGGAAGCTGAGCCGAGACTCACTGTTTGTGAAGTGTCTTCTACTCTCGGTCTACCTACTATAAACGAACATTCGATGGGATCCATTATCTTGTGTCAGGAAACTATAAAGGGTGTCTGTAGATTAAAGAAAACAGAAAGCGTCAGTAGGTCAAGGTTTGCCAAACTCCAGGAATCAATCACAAAAGGGAAATTCGTGAAAAAGGGAGATGTTGATCATTTGGTGGAATTTTGAAGTGTGATCTTCAGAGAGATTTCTCCCAGTTGTGCGACCGTTACAACGGACAAGTACTGTCACAAAATGCAAAAAGTATTCAATGCGTATCGTGCTCTGTGCTAGAAGCGGACACATTTGTTCTGCTTCGCGATAATGCGCACCTGCACACGACTTTGGCCACCCGCCAAAAAATTCAAGGTCAAGATATCAAAATACTCGGTTACTCATCATATAGTCCAGACCTCGCTCTAACAGAATTTCATTTACTGAGCTCGCTTCAGAATGGTTAACATGGCAAGAACTTCGATAGAAGTTCGGACCTAAAATCGTATATGGATGCCTTCTTCGAGCAACAGCCACCCGCGTTCTAGGCGAGAGACATTGAGCATCTACCAAAACGTTGACAGGGTGTGATGGAACATTATGGAAAATATATTAATTACTGAAAAGATTTTCCGAATGAATAAACTTCTTCCGAAAATATGCTCAAAAATATCGATTACTTTCCGGACAACCTAATAATATCAAAAATAATTTATCAGTTACATCTTTTTATATCTTTTACAGGTACCGAGAGATATGGGCTCAAAGATGACAGTTAAAAAAAGAGGGGGGGGGGTTCTATTAGAGTGTTACCGTAACTTTGAGAACGTGTAAAGGAGACTTGGTTTTTTGATTTTCAGAAAACGGCTGAAAAAAGCTGGAAAAATTATGTTTCGAGCTGATAAAAATACCCTCCAGTGAAATCTTTGCTTGAAATTTGGAAATTTAGGAAAAGAAGCTACCGTAAGACTATAATAGATCAGCCCCCACACTGTCAACTTTGAGCCCATATATCTCGGTTCCTGTGAAAGATAACAAAAAGTGGTCAATTTCCAATATGTTTATCACAACATCAAAACTACTTTGTCCGTCCCCTTCTTCCCTTAAAGACCGTAGCGATCGCGCACCCCCATTTTTGAAATTTATGTATAAATTTTCTTAGAAAAATCCTAACTATATTAATTTCCGTCCGTTTCCGATTATTCTTTTTTTAATCGATAGGAAATTTTTCTGGTTATTCGGATACCAGAAATCGTCAAAAATTATATTGTTTGGACAAAGATATGATGGAAAACGTACGAGTGGTTTGAGTTTTTTTTGCCGTTTTTTCAGGTTTTCTTGCTTTTTCTGCCGAACTAGGACCTAAATCAAAAATCCGGCTTAGTACTTTTGTGCGTAATTTGATTGGCTATGATATGAAAAAAAAACAGCATTTGATTTCCTTAAAAAATGAAAAAGCCTTAGGGTTTTAAATGAAATGTTCGAAATTTCGAGAATCAAGCTTCCACCACTTGGTACGCGAGAGCCATGGATTTATTAGACTTGTTGTCTCCCTGAATCTGATTTCACTCCGATACAAATTTTGCATATTACAGGGCCGAAGACCCTCTCTGGTCTGTTTGACCTGCGCGAGCGGAGCGAACGAAGAGAGAACAGACTGAACATGAAATCAACTGATTCCGTAAAGCCAGGGCCGAAGGCCCTGCATCTAATTCCACCTGATTGCGCGGCATAGCCGTGCCTAGCAGAGTCGGCCGTAGGCCGAGGACGCTAGTCAGTTGACAACTTTTCTATGTCTTTGACAGGAATCGAGAAAAATAGGTTCAAAGTTGAAAGTTAGATATTACAGGTGTTACGGTAGTTCAGAGGTGGTCCATTTCCAAATTGCATATTTCTTTGAGGAGATTTTCACGAAAAATCATAGCAAAGAAAAATTCAATTTTTAATGTTTCAGAAATTACGATTATTCATAGGCATTTTACAATTCTGGTGAAAACTGCAAAGTCTCAAAAGTGAAAAAGTTGATTGAAGCAAGATCGCTCTATAACTTTTCTATTCGATAGCAATAACAATGATGACTCATGAGATTTAAAAAACCGAAATTGCAGTTCTTAATATTTCAAAACACAACACGACATGCCATGCTTCCAATTTACACACTTCACAAATTCACAAAACACGTCACAGATCCACTTTTTTGGCGTGCCTGTGACTAACCATCGAACCGTCCATCATATCCGAAAACATGGACATTTGCATTGGATCAGTCTCCGGCGGGCGGCACTGTTTTGGAATTGTAATGGGTTTAGTACCAGAGGATGAAATATAAACCGAAGTGGACATCACATCGTCTTCCGGTTTACGCCCTTGGGTTAGCGGATTGCGTAATTGGAGAGCCGGAAGAGCAGATCGTGAGAGACGCTGTATAGGGGAAGAGAAGAGGGTTGAGTGAATGGATGAGGAGAGAGAATGTTAGAAGGTGTAGAAAGGAAACAATTAAGGACTTACGTTTGATGGATTCGGTGGCGGTTGCTGTTTCGGACGTTCATCCGCATCGAGAGTCACTCGGAATATTGGAGCAAATATTCCATGCTGCGGAGTCGCGATAAAATAAGAAACACCTGAAAAGTGGGATAGAAAAAATAGAGAAGTGGATAAGAACCTTGAAAGGATCCATCATGTTTTCCGTTAGGTTCCAGTAATTCGATTCCACAGAATAATCCTTCTTTCCCGTGAATTGGTCCAACATATCTTAGGAATCCTTTTCCAACATTTACCACATCCACAAGACGTCCGATATCATGGGCTGTGACCACTTCTTGAGGATTGTCCGCCTGAAATGGAAAGAGAAAAAATGAGGAAGGGAAGTGAAGGGAATCGGGGGAAAAGAGAAAGTGATGTTCGGAAGTATTGGCATCTGGGGAGGAAGTGAATAGATTAGTGAGAATTGTCTGCGTTTTTGTTGTTTTTGGTAGGTTTGAAAATTCACGACAACTCCTTGAATTTCCACTGACAATGTTAACGGGGAAGAATTTAATTTTGACAGTAAAATGGCAAATTTTTGGCAGTGTGGATACCGTATAACCTATAATACACCCGAACACTCAATTTTGAACTCAATTATCTCGATTTTGGTGAAAAATATAGGAAATTCGCCAACGGGTAAAATAATGCTGATATTATGATGAACAATTTATCAATTGACCAATGTTTCATATCTTTCACAAAACTCGAGATAATTGAGCTCAAAATTGACTGTTTTGGTAGGCTTAAATTAGAGGAAGTACAGTATATTGTTTGTTTGGCTTTCTTATAGAATTTTCCAGACTTTTCGAAAACTCTGTATCGCTTCTCCTAGTTTTCGAAGTAGGCCATTTTCTCAAAAAATTTTAAAAATATATGACTTTTATGTGGTGAAATTTACCGTAAATACTCTAATAGAATGACCCTCCCCTCTCTCCCAAGTTTTCAACTTTGTGCCCATATATCTTGGTCCATGTGAAAGATATCAAAAAGTGGTCAACGATTAAAATGTTTATCATAATATTAAAACTATTTTGTCACTTGGCAAAACTTTGATATCTCTCATAGGAACCGAGATAATTCAGCTCAAAGTGCACAGGGTGGACTTCTATTAGTGAATTCACGGTAGTTATTCCAGATTCCTCAAGTAAAAAATACTGTCATTTTTTCAAAAACAATTTTCCACCAAAAAGTTCATTTTCGGATGAAGGAAAAATTACTTGCTTGTTCCCATACTAACTTGTATTATTATCACATGTTCAAAAACCATCAACCTGTCAGATTTTTTTTTATCACCTAGATCTCATGATTTCTTTGTTCTGGTTGAGAAGCAAAGTGAGAAACCAGACACCTGATGAAAATTTTGAGAGAACAAAAAATCTACATTTGGTTCCTACCACTTCAAAAAACCAGTCTTTTCATGTTGTTTTTTTCAGTACCCTTTTTTTTAAATACTATTATTTTCAAATCAATCCCATTCTGAACTTTCGAAATTGATCTATATTTTTATGCTAATCGGAGAGGATTATGTACTTTTATTGATAAGCAAAACTATGATAAAAGATTTGACCACTCAAAAATTTTGAAAAACTTTCAGACAAAATATTCAAAAGTTCAAATTCACTCACCGTTCCCAAGTGTGATTTGTTCATTGCAGTAGACGTCGTCGTCGTGACGTCTGAAGAATTGAAAAATAGTTGAAACAATGATAAAAAAGAAACAAAGGACGACAAAAACAGAGAGAGAGAGAGAGAGAGAGAGAGAGAGAGAGAGAGAGAGAGAGAGAAAAAGAAGCGATATCATTGAAATGTGATAAGGAAGAAAAAGGACAAGAATTCGAAGTGACACACTCACAGACTGACAGCATAAAACTATAGGAACCATTTCTTTCCCGAATTTTTACGATATGACCGTAAATCAAAAAAGAATTCGAACTTTAAAAGAGAATCGAGACACATATAAAACAGCAATCTAGAACTATAAAATGGACTGTCGAAACGGAGACATAGACAAAAAAAGAAAAAAAAGAAAGCAGCAAATAAAAAAAAAAAGGGAAATGGAGAATTAGAGAATAGAGAATTAAATTGAATTGGTGAATGGATGAGTGGATACGGGAAATCGTATATAGTCAGAAATTTTCGATGAGGAAGGGCTGCTAGAAAAAAAAAACCGTTTTGAAAAAGAGATAGAAACTGGTTGGTCAGCTGACTGGACAGAAGGTAATAAGTGAGCAGGTTTGGGTTTCAAAGTTCTATTTTTTGAAAATTGAGAATCATTTGGAATCTGCAGATTTCAGGATTCAGAAAGCTTCAATGTTCAAATTATAAGATTATAAAGTTTCGATAGTTTGAGGTTTTGAGATTCTAGTCGGAAACCTTTCAGTTCTCACAGTATTAAAATTGCAAGACCCTGAAAACCGGAACGATTCAAAGATTTGAATTTTTTGGAAAATCAGAAATTCAGATTTTGAGATCCTGGAATAAAGTTGTAGCTAGCGTTACCAATACAAAAGCGAATAAAAAGAAAAGTAACGATGGAATCTAGAAATTTTTGAGTTAATCAAAAACCAGAAGGCTTGAAAACTTTAGTATGTCATACTGGAAATACTCTAATAAGAGCCTACCCAAGCAGTCAACTTCGAGCTTAATTATCTCGATTCCTATGAGGGATATAAAAATTTTGTCAATTGATAAAATATTATTGATAACATGGCTAATACTTCATCAGTTGATAATTTTTTATATCTCTTATAGGAACTGAGATATGTGAGCTCACAGTTCATACTTCTTTGAGAGCATTTACAATATTTACGCTCGAACACCAATAGAACATTTAATTCAGAAAGAAAATATTTCCCAGTCCAGCAAACCGATTCTCTAATTTCCTTCGTTCTCCTTTTTCCAATTTCCGTCTTAATTCACCAAACAAAAAACCATCTACTTTTACTATTTCACAAAAAGTTCGTTGCTCGTCCGCCCTCCCAAAAAGAAACTCAAATATTTAATTTGGTTGTCTCTTTTCGCTCCCAACAGAAGAAAAGAAACACATAATAACTAGATGGTAGAAAGTGAGTGAGAGAGAGAGAGAGAGAGAGAGAGAGAGAGAGAGAGAGAGAGAGAGAGAGAGAGAGAGAGAGAGAGAGAGAGAGAGAGAGAGAGAGAGAGAGAGAGAGAGAGAGAGAGAGAGAGAGAGAGAGAGAGAGAGAGAGAGAGAGAGAGAGAGAGAGAGAGAGAGAGAGAGAGAGAGAGAGAGAGAGAGAGAGAGAGAGAGAGAGAGAGAGAGAGAGAGAGAGAGAGAGAGCGTGTTTATAAAGGAGGCCACCTAATGAAAAAGTGCGGATATACATGTGTTTAGGGAGAAGAAGATGCAGAACGATCGGAAATTCATGAGCAATGTGCATTCCTTCCGCGCGGAAGGGCACTAAATGAGAGATGAGAGGATTAGAGGGGCGGAAAAGAGAAGAAGAAGCTTATGTTGAAGAAGAAAGTGAGTAGATTGTTATCTGTATGAAATGGAGAGTTGAAATACATAGTAAAAGGCGTTTCTAGAATCTATGTGACATAATAAAGATTAATGACAGAGAACAAAAGAAAAGTCGTGTCAGAAGTAGATCACTGTTACCATTAACACTCTAATAGAGCGCCACCAATACCCCCAACTTTGAGCCCATTTATCTCATTCCCCGCAGAAGGTATCAAAAAGTGATCCACTGGAAAAATATGTTAGATATTATTATAAACATTTTATTAGTTGATAACCTTTTGATATCTTCTACAGGAAATCGGATATATGGGCTCAAAGTTGACCTTTTCCTTCCAAAGGTAAGCTGACAATTGACTTTTATTCGTTAATGACCAGGTACCTATAGCAATTTACGTTTTTTGGTAAATAATAAATAGTTGATTCTTTGAGACAAAAAACGAAGGATTACAATGAAAAATGATGTTTTCAAGTTAAAATCAGAAAAAAAAAACAAAAACACAACTAATGGATTATTCCCTTGTGGGGGCTCTAACACAAAAAAAACTCTTGAATGGAGCTATTCAGGACCCTGAAGACTTTCTAATTAGCTAGAAGCATACTCCAGAAACATCAATAACAGTTTATAGAGGAAAAAATACAAACAGTCAATACTCTGACAAGAGGGCTCTTGGCAAATGTGTGAAGTGGATGCTTGATCCGAAAGAAAAAGGAAATGAGGGATGGATGCTTGAGAGGGGTAGAAATGAACACTTCCGGTGGAAAATGGCAAGAACTCGTTGGTTAATTAAGAGAGAAAGAATGGGCAAAATGAGGCAATGTGTTGCTAATGAAAGGGGGCATTGTAAAGCCTGCACAGGTGGTGGATACTAAATATGGATATTAGGAGAGTGTGGTAAGGAAAGAAGGGAAGTGACAAGGATGGGGGAGCATACCAATTATGAACAGTGATGTTTTTCAGCAGAATATTTTCAAGGTTTTGACTTTTTACAGGTTTGTCTCTCTGCTGCTTACTTTTCGTTAAATGATCATGTGAATCTATATCAACTCTCCGAGCTTTTCAAAAATCCACAGACTAACAGGGGGACCAACAGACCCATGTAGCACTTTATATGTAAAGACGATTCTAAGAAAAAATGTACAGTACCGGTCAATAAGATATATAACACGTATTTTTTTAGTTGAATCTTGGCATTTTCAAGAGTCTGTAGCTCGGCTGTCGAGATTCCAATCCTATTGAATACTTCAGGTGGTGCAAAACATACCTATATTGAAAACTTTGCATTAACAGAATTTTTTGAAAATTCCTAGTTTTTCAGCTATTCACCGGTGTCTGAAAGACAGTTTTTTCAAACAAACATGGGCCGAAAAGGAGTGTCTTTCAGAGAAGAAATAGCAAAAAACTGAAAAACTAGGAATTCTGAGAATGTAACGTTTTCAATTTCTGTTTTACACCCTCCAAAGTTTTCAGAGTGATCAGACACTTGACAGCCGAGCTCCAGACTCCTGAAAATGCAGAAAATCAACTGAAAACCAATACTGAAATTTTTTTACAAAATTAAGCAATAGGAATTTCACATCACATTTAAAAAACAACCACTCAAAAGCAATCAAACTTTCACAAAGAAAAGCCTTTTAATATTCATGAATTTCAAACTTCCAGTTCAAAACTAACTTTCTCCTTCGCAAAACGCAAAGAGGAGTTATTCTGGAATAACTACGTCAAACCGATAAAATGAGCCAACATATGACGATTTCGCAACTGAAGCCACAACTAACATCCAATGGTTCTGTCCCCAGAGGAAAAAGAAGGCCAAAAAAGAAAACGACATCGGAGCAAATATTGAAAACGTCGACGAAACGAGAGGAGGGGCGCTCCATTAATTCCATCGTTTACGAATTCAGATGAATTGAATTGAGTTTTACGAAATGGAAATTGAAAATGGAATGCAAATTTTTTCTGATTTCTAGCGTTGAAGCTCCCGTAAATCTTCTCGTTTGAGCACAGAGAAAATGGGGTCCAGAAGAAATTGGATTCCGAAAATCTTAAGAAAAGAAAAAGGACATGTTGTGGTTTACACAATTTCGAAAAATAGGAGAATGGAGTTGTGGTCCTCTTCTTTTTCGGGGGACCCCTTCTGACTTTGTTTGGAAAGAAAAGAAAGAGCCGCAGAGAAATCGATATGAGATGGCGTGTTTGGAGGAGACTGAGACACTCTGAGAAAGGCTTCGTGGCTCCGTTTTGGAGCACTTTGGATTGAGCAAGAAAAGAGGATAGAAGAGAGAAAAAACGATGTCCAGAAAAGGGTTTTACGAGTTAAATGAGCCTTCTTTCCGCTCCCTTTTTTAATGAAATGAGAGCTTTCGTTCAGAATGGAAAATGGTGTTAGGGGGAAATTGGAAATAGAAATGAAGAGAATAAGAAAAGCTAGAAGACAAGGAAAAAGAGCGGGCAGCAACAGCAGACGGTGACTTTAATTATAAATTCCAGGCATTCCAATCGACCAGTCAACAGCGCATCAGTTGAAGATAAAGAACATGACGATGATAGAATTCTATAAGTTCATACGTAATACAATTCTATGAACCTGTGAAATAAATTTCAACAAAAAATGAGAATGAAAACCTGGAAGAACAATGACAATTCTGAGACCTGATTTTGATTCCCATAACCCAAAAAATCTGAGAAATTTGAATAAAAATTTGGTCTAACTTAAAGTATTGAACAGAAATGGATTACCCAAAATATTTAAAATTGTCAAAAGCTTCTGAAACGAATTACTCAAAAGTTTAATGAAAAAAAGTTTAAATTAGAATATCAGAAATTCCAAAATTCAGAAATACTCTCGAAAGATAGATTGTCTCAGATTCGGGAATTCAGATATTCAGAAATTTGAAAGTTCAAAAACTTAGAAATTCAAAAACTACATTAAAAAATTCGAAAAATCAGATATTCTTTCTTTAATTGTTTAATTCTTTAACTCTCAAATTCTGAATTTCTGAAATTCGGGAATTCAGAAGTTCGGAAGTTCGAAATATTAGAAGTTCAAAAATACGGAAGTCATCAAACTTAAATATTCGGAAAAAAATTCGAGAGATAAAAAGGCTAGAAATTCTCCAGTTTTTGAATTTGATGTTTCAAAAAAAAAGGAAATTTTCAAATTGGAAAATTCTGAAATTCGGAAATTTAGAGTATCAGAAATTCGGAAATTCGAAAACTTGAAAGTTCTGAAATTCGGTAGTTTGAAAACTGAAAGGTCTGGGTAGTCGGAATATTGAAAATGCGTAAAATATAAATTCAAACATTCAGAATTCCGAAAGCTCACAATTTCTCAAGTTCTGAATAATGATGATTTGAAAATTCAGAGGGTTAAATTCAGAAGTTCAGAAATTTTCTGAAGTTATTCATTTCTTAAAATGAAATCCAAAGAGTTCTAAAAACGCAGTTAATTCCAGGAAACATTCTTACCTTTCCAGACTTTTTTCTCCTTTTCAAAATTTCAAGACCCAAAAATAATATTTCCACAAAATCACCTTTCTACCTTCTCAACAAACAAATTCCAAAAAAAAACAGAAAAGAACCTTCATAAATTTTTAGAAGTTTCAGAAATCGAATGTCTTCTTGTGAATGAAAGCCCTCTTTTCTCACTTCTGTTGGGCGTGTTCCTGGCAGATACTAGGTGTGTTCTCTTCTTGAAAACTTAAAATCACTTGTCACAAATCCTCTTTCAAAGAACAATAAAAAAGAGTGAGAAGTTGCTGCGGCATTTCATCAGAAAGAGAAGTAGTGTATGCAATCCAGTTTCGTCTTCTCGTCCAGCTGTCTCTCGTTCCTCTTTTTGCCACCATGTAATCACCGTATAATCACTTTCACAAACTCTGGGAACCCCCTGATGTCCCTGAAGTTTTCGTTCCCTTACTTTTTATTCCTGACAGACAGAGACCTAGTGCCATGCATATAAATTATCGGGTGCCCAACACGTGTTGACTCATTTTCCTCTTCTTCCCTTTTCTCAGTTTATAAACTCGGCGAAACTTCAATTGGTCATTTAAATGAGAGCTCAAAAGGGAGCCGCTCCTCAGACACAGAGCAACTGTTGTCTTTTTCTGCGCAGGAATATCTCGATTGATTGATGGATGGAAAATGGGGTATGGGAGTTCGATGGAGACATTGAAAAAAGAAGATGCCGATGAGTTAATGAACTTTATTAGATAATTGATGATCTGACAGAGCAAGAATAATAAAAAGAGAGTATGCACATATCTTTGGAAATCATCAGAGAGCCACCTGTCTGTTGTTTTTATTCAGCTACCGTAATCTCAAATGTCTTAATGATAATTGTATTCGAATTTTTCAGAAAACGTTCAGTTATTTTATTTACCTCCATACCATTTGAGCAATTACGATACCGCACTTGCTCAAATGGAAGTCCACCCAAACCGTCAACTTTGAGCTCAATTAAATTCATATGCAAAATATATAAAAATGTGCAAATTGAATTTAAAAATAGTTCTGATATTATGACGAATAACTAACCAGTTCAAAACTCGTTTATAACTTTTACAGAAACAGAGAAAAATTGGCTCACATCAAAGTTAAAAATTGGAGGACCTTCTATTACAGGTTTTAAAGTATTATCACAATGCGTTATGCAAAGATGTACAATACCGGACAGAACGGTATGATATTTTGATTTTTTTCAGTGATAAAATAGTCAGATTCTCAGTCCACGAAAATCACTTTCAGATTTTTTCCATTGCTCCGAAAATTTTTAGATGTTACTAATCAAAATTCGAGATTCATTTCTGAAACTGACAACTTTTTCAGTCAAATTCCATTCTAATGAGATATACCACTTGTAACCAGAAAAGTGCCGAAAATTAGCACTGAATGGATAGTTGAGCAACTTTGAAACCATTTATCTTGCATTGCTGATTTCCTACAAGAATGTTGTGAATTCCAAACTAAAGCTCTATTTTAGTTTAGTATGCTCAAACATTTTCAGACAAATCAAAACATTATAAATTACTTTTTCAGGATTTCATAGTTGTTCTATTGAAAAAGTTCAAACATGTCTATATTTTTCGTCCGGTACTGTCCTTATGGCATCAAAAATGTGCCTGTAATTACTCAATTTTCTATTTATTTCTAGTTGTAATTTCTTTGATCTCGACCCTTATAATTTCAAGATTTCAAGGATGAGTTTGAATCAAAAAGTTGTCAACTACAAAAAATGGAGCCCCATGATTAAAATATTTATAAAAATGTTGGCATACCAAGAAAGCTCGAAATGTACTCTTCAAACCTTCGATTTTGATTTTTTCTTCAGTTGTTTTCTGGTCCTCTGTTTTCCAAAACTACAACCCAAATGTTACAATAACCCATCATTTTACACCTTTCTGATCTTTTTTCTGTTTCGTGTCATGTAGTAATTGCATCCATGGATATCAGACACACCTATCAAAAAGTCTAGACTTGTTCCTTGAACACTTTTTTTTTCAATTTTTTCAACTTTATCAACCTATTTTGGGTTCCCAAGTCTGTTTCCTTCATTGCCTACAACAGAAAAGGTGTGACGTTATAGGTGTTCGAAAATCATTGAAATCTGAAAAAAAAGTATCCGTTCTAGACATTTTGAACCGGAAAACTCAACTTTGAGCCCATATATTTCACTTCCTCTGAAAGGTATCAAAAAGTTATCAACTGATAAAATATTGGTGATGTTATGATAAATATTTTGTTAGTTGACGAATTTTTGATATCTCTCATAGAAATCAAGATAATTGAGCTCAAAGTTAAAAGCCAGAGGTTCATTGCTTTCTTCTGAAATTTTCAAGATATCTCAAATTCACCAGCAAATCCATTTCCTGAATTTCCTTATATCACATCGTAAAAAAATCTGTTTCTATTTTTGTCTACCCCCGGGGTTTCGAAAACGCAGTTTCTCCAATTTGATAAAGTTTGGGGTTTTACGTTTCTTGACAACTAGGAACCTAGGTTCTTGTCTCTTTTTTCCCGATGAAACTGCCAAAAGGGTGATCAATCACAAGACCTTCTCCATTTTTTTGTCGAGAAGAGGTTCGATTAAGTTTTTCGTTTTGCTATCACAGAGGTACCTGTCCGTGTGTCCGAATGACAACCTTATCAGAAAAAGAAGAAAAAGTTCTGTAATCAAGTGGAGGTCTCTCTAGAAAAAAAGGGTCAAAAGGCGGGAAAAACTGTTAATGATACGGTTTTTTCAAGGTTTTTGTCCTTGTGTCCCGCCCGCCGCTTGACAAATGGTTTGGGGTGATAAGAGAAAAGCCACGAGAGAGAAAAACGAGAGAACATGGGGAATGAGGAGAAAATGAGAACGGTGTTCGAATTAGGCACCCTCTTCTCAGCCCACAACGAAACCTCCACCAAGAATACGACCCATCGACCTGATCGTGAAACTTTTTTGCAACACTTTTTTTTTGGTTTTTTTTTGGTTTTGTATTTTTTTTTTCAAGAAGGTGATAAGAACATCATGTGTCCTGAAAGCCGACCTGTTTCTTCAGCTAGCATAATTTTAAGAGAAGGGATTGAACATTCTATATCATTAATCTCTTAAATGGAGTACTTCCTCTAATAGAAGCCAACCGAAACCTTGAGGTCAACTTTGAGCTCAATTATCTCGGTTTCTGTAAAATATATCAAAGAATCTGTGAACTAATAAAATATTGGGGACACCATGATGAACTATGTCTCAGTTGAAACTTTTTCATATCTTTTACAAAAATCGCGATAATTGAGCTCAACGTGCACGTATAAGGTGGGCTTCTACATTAGATTATTTAAGAAAGCAATTTCAAGCTTCGGAACTGAATTTGATTCGAAAAAGATCAATTTAAAGTACTGTTTAAAATTAGGCTCAATTATCAAATTTGAGAAACATTAAACTTTAAAAGGTGATCATACCACATAGAGCTTCTTCCAATTCGGGGTTTCTTGAAGACTCTAATTGCCATTTTAAAAGTATTAATTAAATCACTTTAAATTGTAATTTTGAAATTCGAAATTCGAAAATTCTAGAAAGTATCCGGCAAATTGGAATGAACGAATAAGAAATATAAAAATCAGGAATTTTGAAAATTTTAAAAAGCTTCTGATTTTTTGAAATCTCCAGAGAATTAGCAATTCGTCTTGAAAATCTAAATTTCTGAATTTTTTTCTAGAATCTCATATTCCTTCCAAATTTTTTTTTAATTTCGGAAAACTAGAATCTCCGGATTTCCCAGATTTTGAGTTTCTGAATTTAAAAGTGTCTTCTAGAATATCAAGAATTCTGAAAACCCATGGTTGTGAGATTCTGAAATTTGTAAATTTTCCTACCTAATTCTGGAATTCTAGAATCTCCAGAATCGCAGGGTTTCAGAAATTCGAATTTTCGAGGATTTCGAATTTTTCTGTATCCGGAGAATTTGAAATCAAAATTTTGAGGAACCTTTCGATTTTTTAAAAGCCGAATCTCTGAATCCTGCAAAACAAAAAAAATGAAAAGAATTCCTCACCATCCAATTTTCAAATTTCTCTCACCTCAAAAAACTAACCAGAAGCAAAGAATTAGAAGACTACGGTATCAAATTAAAAGAAAGAATGGGAGTGACCTGACGAAAAAGAAACAAAGAGGGAGCTTCTGTCGGCTTCTTCAAAGTCAAATTGCTCGTCCCTTTTTACCGCAACTTTTAGTCTCATTGTCCTTGACGGGGGCGGCTTTGGAAAAAGATGCATAAAATATTTTTCTGATATCACAACATTTGCATAGGTTGAATTATAAATCCTCTTTTCTTCGAATCCTCCGATCCCTGATTCATTTTGAAACTTGTAGAACTATGATCCAATTTGTGTCCTTTTATAGAAACTTCTGCCTGATTAGACGCTTAATAAAGATAAATGAAAAGAGAATTGAAACCTTTCATATAAACTGTTTATTCGATTTTGAGAGAAAGAGATGAGAAGAACTTAGGTTCTGCTGATCGAAGATTAGGGAACAATGATTTTTATAAGTTTTGCTTTGCGGGAAACAGTTTTTTTCGTTTTTTGATAATTTAGCCAGCTGATCGGCTAGGTTTTTTGAATAATTTTTTGTGATTTTGTAGATAATTTATTTGAATAGGCTTTCCGAATTCTAGCAAGTAATCTACCGTATTTCCTCTAATAGAAGCCAACTCGAATTGTCAACTTTGAGCTCAATTATTTCAGTTCCTGTGCATGATATCAAAAAGTGGTCAACTGGCAAAATGGTTATCATAATATCATGAAAATTTTATCAGTTGACAAAACGTTAATATCTTTCACAAAAATCGAGATAATTGAGCTCAAAGTTGACGGTTGGTGTGAGCTTCTATTAGAAGGAATACGTAACTCTACCAGAATCCGAAATCTTAGTGGTTCCTGAAAATGGATTCCTAATTTTTTGAAATTACCTTGCTCGAACTTTTCAAAGCATCAACTAGACAAACGGGCGAACCCAATTTTCTGGGATCTGAATTTAATTTTCAATTTACGGTTTCTCCATTATTTTGCAAAATCACCATTACGGTAAAACTTGTAATAGAAATCATTACTTTAATCTTTGAGCCAATTTATCTTGGTCCATGTCCAAGATATGAAAGAGTGGTCAATTGATAAAATGTTTATCTTAATATCACCAATATTTTATCAGTTGACACTTTTTTTCATATCTCGCATAGGAAACTGCCGGGGCTCCATCCTGACTTTTTTCCAAGTATTCGAATTACCGAAATTATGAATTTTGGACCACCGTATTTGGAAATGCGGAACTCCGGATGATTTGAATTACCTAGTTTCCAAGTTTTTGAAGATCCAAATTTTAGGATTTCTGAACTCAGGCTTTCTAAAAAACAGGATTACTGAGTTTTTGAAAATTCTGGTTCCAAAAAGTCCTGAATTTTAAAAAATTCTATATTTTTTCCTAGTGAGTTTACAAACTTCTAAATGTCTTTGTTATTATTTCTATACCCAACGCTTGATTCAAGTTACCAATCCCTCAATTTTTCCCCAATTGACCGTATCCCCCCCAAAAGTAACTTATTCCTCCGGCTTCCCACATACAGCTTCCCATCCCATTATATTCCCATTATGTGTGTGCAAAGGTCGGCGTCTTATCCTCGGAACAGTCTGTCTCATTTTTTTTGGTAACCTTTCCCTACAACCGCTTGGTTGCCCATTCTCCCAGTATGTGTATATATACAGTCGATGGACCGAATTCTAATTGAATGAGAATATTGGAACATTATACGGTACGGTCATACCCGTAGAATACAGATTTTTATGAACCAATACAAGTTTATGGGTTTTGATGAGAAAAGGTGTCAAAATTGATTGACCGTGTGTAGTCGATAATACGGTAATGTTTCAATGTCAAAAGGTCTGAAAAATCGAGAGAAAAAGGACACAAATGATAAAAATGGACGGTGTCGGGTCAAACGGCTTGATGAATGACCAAATAGGGCTTTTTGTTCCGGTTGATTAAATTCCATAAAGAAAGTGAGAAAGGGAAACTGTTCAAAACTTTTTTTTCTAATTTTTTTCTTGGTGAGTAGAGTCATATGATACGGAAAATTGTTTTGGCGGTTTCGAGGTCACCAGCTGAACAAAGTTTCCATTTTTGGGTAACGCTTTTTTTCAGAATTTTTTTTACCTCCAACGGTTTTTGATTTGATCTGCTAGCTCTCCAATTTCTTGCAGATTTCCCAGTTTTGTAGTTTTCCATAGAATTCAAAATGTAGTTTGAAAAACAAAATCGAGAATCAGGCACATATTTGTTTTGCTGCTCAAAACAGATATTTCGGTGCTAGCCATATGGGAAAAAAAGCCTAGCTTAGAGATTGTTGTGATGATCCATGACAAATCACATTTCTAGATTTTACAAGCTTCCCTTTTTTGAAAAATTTTATGTCTTATGTTTTGTTCCTGATCCTTTGTTAAGAAAATTCTAGAGTTTAGGCTGAAAAACCTGAGCAGTCTGGATTTAGAAAACTACAGTAACCCGAAAATTAAAATTTTTTGAAATCCTGGTGGTATGGATATGAAAATTTCCGAAATTTTATGAGGACCACAGAAATCTAGACTGAAAATCTTTAAAATCGGTGTTTTTCAAGATACTCGGAATTTTTTCGAATAAATTAGAATTTTAGCTTTGAAAATACTGTAAAACCTGTAATAGAATTTGAGCTCAATTGTCTGGATTCCTGTGAAAGATATCAAAAATTTACCAACTGATAAAATGTTTGTGATATCATGGTAAAGAAATTATTAGTTGACCACTTTTTGATATCTTGCATAGGAATTCAGATATTTGAGCTTGAAGTACGAGTATAGGGTAGAGTTTTCTACGGTAACTATACCTGTCCTTTGAGCTCATTTATATAGCTTCCAGTGAAAGATATAAAAAATTTGTCAATTAATAAATTTCTTATCATAACTTCACCAATGTTTTATCAGTTGACAATTTTTTTATGTCTTCAACAGGAGCCGAGATAATTGAGCTCAAAGTTGACAGCTAAGGTGGGCTTTTGTTAGGAAATACGGTAGGTAGTAATTGTCTGATTGTTCTGAAAATTTCAGAAAATATCAAACAAATAGTATGCTTCATTTTGGTGGATGACATTTTTTCCTACTGGTTTTTGAGGCAATTGGATGCAAGGAGCTTTTTTCAAATCTATCTGACCCCCATCTGCTACAATATCCCAATCTCAATCCTTTCTTATCACAATTTTTTTCATTTCTTCTCTGTCCGTCCCATCATCATCATTATTTTCCTCATCATCACGCGGCGCTTTTTCGTCTGAAAAAGAAACAAAAAAGAAAGTAAAAATGGTAATAAGTGTTGTCTCTGCCCTCCTCTCTGCATATCCCCCATCGTCACCAACTGGTATACCAGAAGCTTTCGCTGAAAAAAAACGAACGTCTTCTTGCTTCCTGCATCTCGCCCTAAAAACTGTGTTTCTTCTTCTTCTTCTCCATGATGATGTCCACACTGAAAATACACTTAATGCGTTGTTGTTTTCGCTCTTCTGAAGACGTCGTCCTTCGGAATATGTTGCCTTTCTGAAGAAAAAGGGGGAGAAGATGCGGATAAGTGAAGCCAAAAAAGAAGAAACATTACTATGTAGTACTGTATCTGGTTTCTCCTCCTTTATTTTCAGATATGTTGCTTCTTCTTTCGTATGTGTCGCTTCGTTTAAGTGGCGGAAAAAGGAAATTGGTTTGTGAAAGAAGATAACATCCTTCTGAGATCATTAAGCATTTTCAAATCTGTTTTGGAGAAAAGATTTCACTTCTACTTGAAACTTTTTGAATCAGACAAGAATAGCAAGGATAAAGAGAAAGTTCGGGTTACGGTAGTGGAAAAAAGGATGAATCTGATACTGTCAACGTTGAGCTCATTTACCTAATTTCCTGTGAAAGATATCAAAAAGTGGCAAACTGATAAAGTGTTACTGATATTATGATAAACATTTTTTTTCAGTGGACCACTTATTGATATCTTTTACAGAAATTGAGATAATTTAGCTCAAAGTTAAAAGTTAGGGTACCCTTCTATTACAGGTTTTACCTGTCTAAGCCTAAATTTGAAAAAATCGACAGGGTTATATTTTTCGAATTTTTGGGATATTCAAAATAAAATGTTGGATCCCTCGTCTTTCGAAATGTTGGACCCCTCGTTAGAAACATTTGCTACGCCCACAAATTTTAAACTTTGCAAATTTTCAAATTCTACAGTATGTCAAAGTACAACATGCGTACTTACTCGTCGGTTCCTCCCCAGGAACTCGCCTCCACTTTTTTTTCATCTCCAAAGTTTGTTCAATCGTTCCGAAAGTTTTTTTTTCGCCATTTGCGCCGACAGACGACGCCGCCAACAAATTTATGTCTTATTCCCATCGCCTGTCTGGGAACATAGGCTCCAGAGAGGGTTACAGTAGTTGTTGAAAAATATTTTGAGTATCTTCACATTCCAAAATAGAGCATCTGATTCCAATCGTGTAATTCACACGGACAACAAATAAACTTGAACAAATAGACATTGAGAAAGAAGAAGGGGGTTGAAAAAACAAAACAAAACTCAATGGGTGGGAGAAAAAAGACAGAGAGATAGAGAAGATCAACAATAGCCGCCTGGGATATAGTTCAATCCAGATGTGCAAAATCGGAAGCTAAGGGGTGTCTGAAGGGAGGAAGGGAGGAGTTCACAAAAAATTAACTTAATTGGATTTTTAGTTTTCTGAAAACTTTCTGTACGAAACACTTGTAATTCAAGCTCCATTATCTCGGTTCCTATACAAGATATCAGAAATCTATCAACTGATAACATATTTGTAATTTCGTGATAAAAATTTTTTCAGTTGATAACTTTTTCATAACTCTTACAGGAACCGAGATAACCAAGCTCATAGTGCTCCTATTCCGACTGTTACCTTAAATAGAACGCCAGCCCATACCTGAACTTCAAGCTCAATTATCTCGGTTCTTGTGAAGGATATCAAAAAATAATCAATTGATTAATCATTTATCACAATGTCACTATTATTTTATCAGTTTACCAATTTTCGATTCTCTTACAGAAAAAGAGATAATTGAACATGAAGATTGACGTTCTATTAAATCAATTATGTCATACGGTACTTGACTAAAAGGCTCGGAACTTCGGATTTCGAGAAACTTGATTTCAGTGCTTTCTTGTACTTCATTATGTTCCCTTTCCACATTATCTAAAAGTTCACAGTTCAAAACTTTCCATCCCATTCATTCTTCCTTTCCTTCTTCCATTGTTTTATTCCAACCCTTTTGACCGTCGTACCTGTTTTTTGTCTTTTTCTGTCATCGAGTCCATGGGTTTAGCAGAGGCTTGAAGATGAGCCCTCAACCTTTTTTCGGGTGCTCATTGTCGCATTATACGCTCTCCGTTGTTTTTTTTTCCGTCCGATCCTTTCTTGTTGTGTTGCGAAGAAGGCTGGTGTGATGATGATGCTCCTCACACGTCGTTGCTCCTGTTTGTTTCGCAAAAAAAAAGAACTGCGGGGACCGATTTCTCTCTTCTTGGCGCCCTCCCGAAGAAAACGATACGCAAACACATATATGGATTGCAAAAGGTGAAAAACGGAATGAAAGCTTAACTCGGAACAGAGCATCTCTATTTCCCGCGCGCAGGAGCTGCTGACCCCCATCCTTGTAAGGCTTGGAGGAGAGGTTGGAACGGAATGAAAACAAAGAGAGAGAGAGAGCAACTGATCTCACTTTTTGACCCTACGGGCAAAAAACTAGCTACGAATCTACGATACTTCAAAAATTCTCACCAAAAATCTAGATAAAAATAAAGCGAAAAAATTATTGGGAACATCCCGGGATGATCCGATTTGATAGAATTACAACTGACAGCTTAGCTTATCCTTTTGGAGATATAAAACATGCTCCGATGAATCGTAAGAAGTTATTTCTTTTGCAGAGACCGCGATAAAAAACTATGTACATGTCTGTTCTTTAGAAATCCACCTCCTTGATGATCAGTGTGTTTCTTTTTAATCCAAAACGGGTCTCGACACGAATAGTTGGAAATGATTTCACGTGAATAATAGTGGAGAAGATTCTTTTGTTTTTCGTGGTGAAGTTCTTGTACTAAATTTTCAGTCATATTTTTCCAGGACTCTGTTCTGGAATATTAATTTTCTTAATTTCGTTTCCGGAGATGTTAATTACTGTAGTTTGTTTTTTTTTAATTACTGCTCTGTGAAATAAAGTCTTGCTTCATTTTTAAATTTCCGGAATTCGCCGTATTTCCTTCAATAGAAGCCCACCTAAACTGTCAACTTTGAGCTCAATTATATTGGTGCATATAAGAGATATCAAGAGTTTGTCAACTGATAAATGATTTACCATAATATCACCAATATTTTATCAGTTTAAACTTTTTCATATCTTTCACAAAAATCGAGATAATTGAGCTCAAAGTTGACAGATTAGGTGGGCTTCTATTAAAGAAAATGCGATAATTCGGTTTCCGAGGATTACTGTAGTTTGTTTTTTAAAATTTCACTTTTTGCTCTGTAAAGTAAAGATCTCTTTTATAATTTTTAAGAATTGGATTTTCAGAATTTTATGAATTCTGACTATTCATCTCGCATAATTTCCTTGTGAATATTGTGGCTATTCTCTGGATTACAAAAAACTAGGAATTTTGGACATCCAAGACTTTGTCAGCCCATCTATCCTACACCTTAAAACCTGTAATCAATGTTCACTATGAACATAGAGCTCAACTATCTCGCTTCCTATGAGAGATATCGAAATATGTCAACTGATAAAATGCTTGTTATATTATCATTTGCATGTTCTTAATTGTATCAATTGATAACTTTTTAGTATCTTTAATAGGATCCTAGATAAATTGGCTCAAAGTGAAAAGTGTGATGTCCCTTTTATTCCAGGTTTTATGGTAATTCTCGTTTTCTGACTTTCTTCGAGCAACGACTCCTCAATCACCTTCATAATTTCAGATTCTCATCACGTCTTCTCCTGACAAGACCCTCCATCGAGCCTCCGTTATCCGAAGACGCTGGCCATCAACGTCGTCGTCGTCCAGGGGGCTCCTCCGGTCGACCGCCTGCGCCTGTACACACAATGACATAGACACAAAGAAAAGGTGAGTGATCCCCCTCTCTAACCCCAAAATGTGCGAAAACGGTCTTAGGGGGCTGTTGCTCAACCTTCTTATTCTCTTTATTTGACATATATCGAGAGCCTTCCCTCGCCTTATTTGGGCTACTCCTCCCTAGAACTTATTGTGTATCTTCTTGTTTTTTTCTTTCTAGAATCTTCAGAAACTTTCAGCTTCACCCTTCCCCTCTTCTTCTTCTTCTTCTTCTTCTGCCACATCAACCCAATTACTATAAAGTAACAGAAACTTTCACCTCCTCCTTCCTGCCATCCTTCTCTTCCTCATCTTACCACCTCTTTTTCTGGTACAATCATCCTACACGAAAAAATCTTGTTTTTACATACAGGCGTTCGTTTTTTGCTTCTTTTCTTTCGCTTTTTTTCTTCTGATGTTTCTTTTGTACATCCTTTTGGCTGCCAGGCCCCGTAGATCCACCTCCTCCCACAGCTTCTGCCATTTGCCATTCATCCTTTTCCAAGTTGTTGTTTTGGTGCAGTCACCCTTCCCCCAAGAAGTGAAAGTGAAGATTCGAAAAAAAAGTGGGCGGAGCCTAGACAATGGACCCCCATCCATCCGATCGAAAGGAAGGGGAAAGGGGAGAAGAGAGGGATCGAACCCCCATTTTCTCTTTTTGATCTATTCCAAACTTTCTCAGCTTTCGGCATTTTCGAAAGTTGACTTAAAGGGGGAGGAGAGGTTGGGAACTCGTATCAGATCATCATCGGTTTCCCACCTTTTCACTTTTCTGGGAATCATTTCCTTTCAATTTTTGTCTTATATTTCAACATTCTGTAGCATCGTGTAACTCATTTTTCCAACATTTACCATTTGAGGTACTGTAGCATTTCTCACTTTTCGGTTTTACTGAAATCCAATTACCTTTTTTGCCGGTCTGATTTTTTAAAGTTTTAGAATTTCCTTTTTGAAAAGACGTCGTAAATTGAACCCCAGAAAACCTCAGAATCTCAAAATTTTGTCAACATTTTGAAACATTTGGAGTACTGTAGTATAATGTGGGGTCCAAACTTTTTTCGTTTTTGGGTCCTTGAAGCTGTTTATTTTCTCAGCTTTGATCTACTTACTGTCATGCTCTCTATGGGATACCGTATTCCAATCATCCTTTTTGATTTTTCTTGATTTCTAAACTGCACTTTTGCAATGTTTTTGAACCGTAAAACGTTTAATAGAAGAATCAAAAGTTTGATAAATTGATGAATTGTTTATCATGATATCCCCAATGTTTTATCAGTTGACAAGTTTTTGATATCTTTCCTAGGAACCGAGATAATTGAGCTCAAAATTAAAAAAAATAATATTTTTTTGAATCCCCAGAAATTTCCACCCTCTTTTTTGTCCAAATTCCACCTCCCTCCTTTACTATCCCTGATTACGGTGTCGTCACAAACCCCTGGGATGTTCGTTAGGCCCTACCAGCATCTTCTTCTTATTATTTCGATATCTCTTCCCATATTTTAAGCGTTTATCCCGTTGACAGGAGATCTTCAGATTACCAGAAGGATCGAACTTGTTTTGTTTTCATCTTCTCAATTATTTTCGCATTTTCCCAGCTTACCGTATTTACCCTCTCATCTCTGGTTTTGTTATTGTCTGCATTTCGAGGCTATGTTTTGGGTCAGAAGCCTAGAGCTTTCTCTGGAAATTCACATTTGGAACGCTAGGCATTTTAGAAATATTTATAGTCTTCTTTGCAGCTCAAGTCTTCTCGAATCTGCTTACCGTGAGCTTTTAACTGAAAATCCTAGAATCCTGACAGCTGATCGGACAAAAAAGTTGATTGAAGCTAAAGTTTATGGAAATCTAGGGGATAATTAGAAAAGGTGTTGAAAGGTAATCTGAGAGTTCATCAGAAAATGTGATAACAATCGGGATGATATTTTCGATAGAGAGCTTCAGATTAGCATATCTCATGAATATTGTAATTTACAACGCTCTCCGATCGCTATCCACCTATTTGATTTTTAGGGTGACAATTTTTTGAAAGTCTGAGGTTTAAATTTTTCCGGCTGCTCGTATACCGTACAACATGTAATACAGGAACCGAGATAAATTGGCTTAAAGTGAACCTTTCTATTACAGTTTTTACGGTCTAACTTTTGGGGTAGCATTTTTTGGAAATTCTGAAATTCTGAAAAAAAACTCGGCTTGAAAATTCTGAAAAAAAACTCGGCGAGCACGTGTTTCCAATCCGCTCATCCGTTTTACCATTAACAAAATGCTATCAGATTTTGCAACAATCCCTTCCTTGATCTTGTCTACGTTTCGTTTTTCACTAAATCCATGATTGATCTCTCCCTAATCAGGATTTAGTCATTCTCCCCAAATCGGACGAAAACGGGAACAATCCATGTACCGATTTAAGTGGAAAGCCAATCCCTCTTAAATTCAAAAATTCTCACAAAATATCAATAATAAATCTTGTTTTGTGGATGGATTAAGTTTTGAATAAATTAAAATTCGAAAAAATCTCGAGGGCTTCATCTTAAGACACTACCAACTTGAAAAGCGAAGACCTTCTAGATTGTTAGGCTTGAGATGGGGAAGAGAAAAAATTAAGAAGTCGGGAAATTTTTGAAAATCGTAAGAATGAAATCCTAATCTTGTTACTACGTCAGGATCGTGAGGAGGAGTCCGGTAAGAGGAATACGGTAGTGAGGTGAAGAGAACCATCTTACTGTAGCATTGGTTCTAAAACTTTCGAAATAACTGTTTTCAAAAATTTGGGGTTTACTAGAAGCATATTCCAAACAACAAAATCATTAATTTTGAAAAAAATTACTGTATTTGCTCTAATAGATCCACCCTATACTTGCACTTTGAGTTCAATTATCTCTGCTTCTATCAGAGATATCAAAAATCTGTCAATTGATAAAATGTTTTTCATATTATCAGCTACATATTATCAGTTAACACATTTTTTATATCTCTCACAGCAATCGCGATAATTGAGATCAAAGTAAAAATATAGGATGGGATTCAATTAGAGCAAATACGGTAGGTCTCATTTAATTTTTCCAGTTGTATTTAGAAGTTGCATTCTATAAATATACATCTCTATTTTTGTTTAGTGTACCTAAACGTTTCGAAACTAATCGAATGAAATTCAACAGTTTTTAAAAGCCTCCAAAGTTATCCAATTTAACTTTCACATTTAAAAAGTCCAATCTTTATTTCTTTCATTTTCCCTAGACCGATTTGTACTCCTAAAATGCTCCAAATCCAATTCGATCCTTTTATCGTCGACCTTTAGAAGCCCATAAACACCTGTCACCCATTTCTCATTTTTCTTCATTTATTGCTCCTCCTCTATACCATCTCCATCCTTCTCCTCCTCCTTTTCTCCATTTCTCAACACACACCTCATGAAACTTTTAACGATGTCACTTGAATCGACCACACTCATTTCAACAGTTATCATTTTACGACTCATAACTCGGACGAATCTCGCACCCATATAAAAAGCCTAGGGAGTGAACTACCTACAGTACTCCCTTGGAGAGGAGAGAAGTTTGAATTTATTCTCTAATCAGTCAGACAGCTCAAATGGTTTTGTATAATTAATCAGATATTATGCTGAATAATTAAATCTTCCAACTCATCGATGATTGGCTCCTCCTACTGTATTTGAGTTTCGAAAAGTCACTATTTTATTCCACCCCAGTAGCAAAAGGCTCTATAGTTGTTTTTCCTTGAAAAAATTGAAAATTCAAAAGTCAACTAAGTTATTCTCAAGATGTGAACGGCTCCTTTATTTTTCGAGATGCCAAAAACATGATTAATATTTCTCGGTAATACGATACTTGTCTCTCTTTTTACAAAATGCGCGCATCATCATCCTCATCGTTTTCACTACTTTTTTTCCAGAAAAAGGAAAAAGAAAACTCGAAAACAATTATTGTTTTTAAGAAAATTGGCGGAGAAGTGGGTGGGGGGAGAGAATAGGATACAAGAATTCATTTTTGAAGTTAACAGAGGGGCTGTTAGTCGTTTGGGGGCTCCAGGAGCCAGAAGAGGGTGTCAGGTGGTGGCGAGCCAGGCGCCGTGGGGCTCCATCATCTACAGGTTACACCTTCTGATTGATGGTTTTTGGAAATTTTGGGTTTTGGAGAGGTGTGTAAAATAACACTTGCCCTCTGATCATTTGCAACATTTTTCACTTTCAATGAAGTTGCGTAATTCTTTTTAATGTCGTTAAGTGCATTGTTAAGTACCGTAAATGCTCTAATGAAGCCCACCCCACTTCGAGCTCTATTATCTCGGTTGCCTTGAAAGATAAAAAACTTGAAAACTGATAAAATATAGCTGATATTATGGTAAGCATTTTATTAGTTGACAACTTTTTGATATCTTTTACATGAACCTAGATAATCGAGCTCAAACTTCACGTATAGCGTGGGCTTCTATTAGAGAATTTACGGTATGTCAAATAGAGGATAATGAGGTTGGTTAGGGCAGTTCTAGTCCGTTCCAGTTGAGCCTATTTGAGGTTAATGAGGCCTAATAAACCTAAAATAACCTCAAGTCGGACAATCGGACTTACCGTACTCCAGAAATATAAATTTTAAAAACATCAATCTCAATTTCCTGTTTCCTTAATTTGTTTCCTCCTGCTCAAAAGTCATTAATGCCTGCCAAACCTTTTTTGAGAGCCTATAAACTTTGAAACTTTGAATTTTCTCACGGGTTAGGAGTCTATTCAAATCATAAAATATTTGAGGGGACCCTTCCGGATGGTAGGACCCATTAAAAATATAAAATCCTAATTTTTTGGTTTAAAAACTCCTCTCTTAGAATCTTATTAACAGCCTAGGTGGTCTTGGACACAAAACACAAGCCCGAAAAGTCCAAAAAGTCAAGAAAAAGGGGTCCGAAAAATTGAGATCTTTCTATTTTCTCAAGTTTAATGCCTCGGATTACTCAGAAAAATAATGACTTTTCATACAATTTTGTATTCAATGTCTATCGCGCGCATTTTGTATCCCGTACCACCAAATTCATCACTTTTTATTCTGATTTTGAACTTATCGAGAAGAAAGCTCAAAGATCTTTTTTTTTTTATAAATGTCAAACTGGACACGAGAATCATGCGCCTAGAATATTCTGGAGAGACCCAACTACCGTAATCCTGAATAACAACTTCTAGAAGGACCTCCTCAGAATTTTCATTTTTTGTATTGAACCGGCTGATAACAATAATAAAGCGACTGGTACCACCTTATTGTTTTTCGTTCAATAATTCTCCTCAATTTCTCACCTCCCCTACAATTTATCCTTATTTTGACAGCTCGCGGGCTCCTTCGTAATGGATTGACGTTCGTAAAATACAAAAATTCGATTTCTCTGAAGTTTTTGTAGTTGATATTGTCAAGTTGTACCACCCATTCTTCCTCAATAACAGCTCTAATTCTGAATTTCTCATTCGAGTCATCTCAGTTTTTCAGACCACAACAGCAAGAAACCGTCGTCAAACTGAAGCAGCCACCGTTCACATTGTAAGTTCCTTTCTGAGGTGCTTTCAATAGAAAGCCAAGAAAATTGGAATTGTATAGAGAGGGGAGTTTAGTACATTTTGTACAAGTCCCCCTTTCGTTCGACTTCAATTCATTCGTTGGCGCCAGCACGCTTTCTCGAATTTCTTTCGTATTTTTTTTCTGGTTGCGCACCGCCCGTGCCTACAGTAATCCTTTAGCCTTGAGATCCGTTATTATCATACTTGTACTGGTCATCCCCTCTCATTATCATCATCGTTATTTGAATAATAATGAGGCATGCGTTGATTTGAATATTGTACATTAGATAATTAGTGGATGGATTCAAATTAATCGTTTTTTGTATCCACTCCCAATCTCTTTCTACACATATACATTGTCTACGTAGCATAGATTTGTGTTGAGAATATGCGGGAATGTGCCCGGTTAGCTTTCTCTAAGACGCTGTGAGCATAGGATCAGCCGATTTTGATCTTCGGAATTTTGAAGAGGATCTTGGCTTCCTGAAACAGGGCTTGAGGGTCAGATCTCGAAATCAAAGATAGATTTTGATCTCGATTAAGGAGTACTAGAACTGTCTTTGTCGGTAGGGACCAGGAATGTATGGAATGGCCTTTCGAAATGTTTCGGTATCTCGAAAATTCCGATTTTCAAAACTTCGAAATTCCCCATCATAAAATCGCAAAAAATTCGTGAAAAGTTGACAAGCAAGTTTCAAATAAGCGCAGAAAAAATAATTCCGCTCGACACCCGCAAGGAAACGCGCCTTTGACATACCGTAGTCTAAAAAACTCCGAATTTTCTTCCGCGCATCCTTGGTTTGGGATTGAGCATTCGATTGTAGAATGCGTTAGAAATTTTTTCTGGAATTTCGAGCTTTGTGATTTTCGGACAGCTTCCAAAATTAGCATCTGGGGTTTTGAGGTCAAAACTTTTGATTTGTTTCCGAAAGTCGTAAAATTGGAGAATTGCAGAGATAGTGTGCACAAACAATGCTGAATATAAAGTTCAAAAATCATTTACACCGAAAAGTAAAATTAAATTTACAGAGCTGATGAATTCTATGACAATACAGTAGGATTAAACCGAACATTTTTTTGGTCCGATTTTAAAAATAGCCGGAATGTGCTCAATTTTGAGCTCAATTATCTAGATTCCTGTGAACGATATTCAAAAAAATAATCAACTAACTAAAATGTTTGGTCGGTTGACTGCTTTCTAATATCTTGAATAGGAATTGATATAATTAAGCGCAAAGTGGACGGGGTGGGTGGGCTTCTATTATTATAAGAAATACGGTAGGTCGACTGAGCTAGCATAGCCTATCTAAATCTCTTCAGGCCGTCTTATAGGCCTTTGAGGCCCTTAATAGCTCCTTGTTTTTATGAATCATACGATGCAGCATGGGAAAATAGGGATCAGACTAGTTTACTCGACAAATTAAGGATTGAAGTGTCATAATCAGATAAATAGGTTGAAAAATAAGGAGACAAGATTTGAATTTCAATTTTGGAAGTTCAAGATTCTTGATCTGAAACTTCAGGCTCTCAAAATCTGAAGACCATATTTATTTTCAGCCCTAGCTTATCCAATAATAACAGTTCTATTTATATTCCAACCCAAAAATATATTTCAGACAATGAAACATTTTCCAGAAAACAAAAAAAAAACAAACGTTCTATTTTTTTTCTGCGCACACAAAAAACTGTAAAAGAAAATATAGAGCGACTCTATTCTATATTTACTCAAAAACATCTCTAATTTTAGAGGGGGCAGGCACAGAGCCTAACTGAAACACACACATAAAGAGACTTTGGCCTCGAAAAACAGTACCAAGTTGCTCTCTTCTTTTAGTTTTTCTCTTATTTTGAAATGTTGTGGACAGAAGCGTCCTGCTTCGAAAAAAAGTGGTAGTTATATTGACTCTCCTCACCCCTAGAAATCTGAACAAATAGAGGGCAAAAAAACACAGGAGGAGCGATAATGGGGAGGAGAGAGATGTCTGGAACACTTTTCTGGAACACTTGCTCCTGTTTCATTTTAACATTTTCAGTGTCTTCTTGACTTTAAATGTCAAAAACCGAAGTCTGTGCTGATTATGACCAGGTGTCGTTTTTTTTGTTTTCGGATCGGCAAAATGGCTCATCCAAGGAATCGTAAGTAGAGCATCTTAAATAGGGATTTAAATGCATATAGGGACACAGAATAAGGCGACACGTTGTTGCGATTAACTTTCATATTACCTAGAAATTATTGTTTGGTTAGACCGTCTGATCTTTGACATCCAGAGCTATAGACTAGACATAAGATACTGTAGGAACCTTAAGCCTGTTTTCAATTCCTAGAACTGAAATATAGGTCGTTGATCTGGGATTTTTTGGATTGAATTTTTTGTAGAAAAATTGGGAACCTGAATATTTCTAAGTTGATCCAAGTCGCTATAATACACATTGGTCTATATTCATTTTGGTTCCTGGTTACGGTACCGTCTTCATTTTCAAAAATTATAGTGATAGTATGACAGATATTTCTCTAATTGATTTCTTTTTGAGACCATGATTTTTTATGTGGACGCCCTTCTATTAGAGGTTTTCTTAGCAAAGTTTCATTTGAGGTTTTTAGAAGTTCTTCTCAAGGTGCAGTAACCATTAATCCCACCCTAGCTCAATTATTTCGGTTCCTATGCAAGATACCAGAAATTAGTTAACTGAAAAAATAAAGGTAATTTTATGATTATTAATTCATCAGTTGAAAATTTTTTGATATCTCTTATAGGAACCGAGATAATTGAGCTCAAAGTTGGCCGTGAGACTGGGCTTCTAGTAGAGCATTTACGGTAATTTTTCTCGGCTACTCTGGAAGATATCGAAAGTTGGTTAACTGAAAAATATGTTTAATTTTGTGATAAACATTTTGCTAGTTGGCGATTTTTTGATATCTTTTACAGGAACTGAGAAAAATGGGCTCAGAGTTAGCGTGCAACTCTAATAGAGGCTTTACAGTATTGCCCGGTAGAAGAGTAACGATACGGTGGTCCCAGGACTTTAGACGAGCTTCAAAATTTAAACTCCACCCCCCAGTATTCAAAAATCACACGAATACAATTTTTCTCCCAACGAAACTTGAAAATGTCTGGAATTTAACTTCCGCCGCTGATCATCCACCCATCTACCCGCGCCCAAAAAAGTTTCGAAAAAACCCCGATTCTTCCTTTATTTTATTTCTGATGCTCTGAATGATAACATAACTGATCAACTGTTAAGTTCTCTGATAAGTTGTTTACTTCGACATCTGTTGCACACAACTTTTTTCCCTATTTTCTCTCTCCACCTCCTCCAAGAATTCTGTACTTATTCGTGTCGACGACCCCGAGGGAAGCACATTAGGTTTTTGATAACTGTGCATTTTTCGTGTTTGTGTGTCATTTTCAGTTTCCCAAAACTTTCTCCTTTTTTCCGAACCTAGCCTTCTTTGGCTCGAGTCCAAAACTTTCGCTCCTCGCACTTTTCAATTCTTGATGAACGGCTTTTTTGTTTTCCGATAAGAATGCAACTGTCATCATAGTACCGCATGACCGGAATAAAAAAAAAGAAAACTTTGACAGCTAGATAAATGTTCGAAATTCTAGGGGAAAAATTAGCCTATATTATCAAACGAGCAAGCCTAAAAGTCTAGCTTGAAAATGTCAAAAACAGTTACCGGAACATAAAAGTGCAAGTTTATTTTACGATAGGAAGTGGAGCAAACAAAATGGGTTGAACAAAGACTGAAATTATTAAGAGGGAGGGGAAGGTTGAAACATTTTCAGAGTTATAGGAAGAAGTTGCGAAACTTTTGTAGTTCGAATTTTTCTAGACTTTTTTCAAGTTTGAGCTACCATAAGGCTAACACCCCGTAACACTACCGTGATACCGTAAGACTACCGTATTACCGTAATATCGAACTACTGTGAGATTGCTTCCAGGACTCTTTGAAACTTTTGGTTTGAAACTTTTCCCGGGACTACGGTAACTATCGAAAAATTAGAGGATGTTTTCTACCAAGTTAAAAATGACAGGAAATTTGGTATAGTCATGGGTTACGGTATCCAGCCTGATCCATACCATAACCTAGAGTAGTCTTAGCAAACACTATTACGACGATATGCAGAAATAAAGGTTCATAGTGACTTTCTCACTATCGAATCGTTTTTGTAGTTCTAATCTTCGAGCGATTACTGTATGCCAATCTCTTAATGTTTTTGAAAACTTCCATATGCTTCAGCTATAATCATTCTGAATTTCCGGAAAAACCATCATACGTTTCAGACGAAACCCCCTTTATGTCTCTTTTAAAAAGGCTCAAAATTCCGCATTCTTTTTTTCCCGACCAATCCCCAGCGTTTCCCATCTAATTCGATTAAACCTCATTCGAAATAAAAAATGTGGTATCATCATGAATTTCACATTCTTTTCATTTTTTCTTGTTAGATCAATAATTTCTATTTTCTGGCTCAATCTCTTCCCCGCCTCAGCTAAAAGCCGCAACGCCGACACGCAACGCGTTTAAAGTCGCTCGGTGCCAATTTTAGGACTTTCCGACGTTCCCTTCCGCGATACCGTGTAATTGGGGCAGTTGAAGACAACAAACTACTGTAAACGCGAAATGATCTACAATGGAACTACCAAAAAGGTTTCCTAGACCTTAGGTTCTCACTGGATACTGTAAGGTTCCGTAGACTCCGCCCACAACGTTGACACAGTACTCTCCGCGAATACTCTTCACCCTCTTCATCAATTCCGAAATCCCGTTATCCTTGTCCCTCTTGCCGGAAAAAGTGGGCGTGGCTGTGTTCCTCCTAGTCGCCTAGATATTCGGCGCTCCGCTCCCTGGAACTTTGGCGCATTTTCTTCATCCATCTTCCCCATCCGTTCCAAATTATTCTCTTCAGTCACACACTAACATCACAGTCATTTTAATTTTTATTTGAAAATGTTGTGGCAGCAGCACAAGTTGCTAGAAATGACATCAGGATGGGTAGATGACCAACACCTCTCTCCTTTTTCAACACAATATTTTGTCTTCCAATTTCTCTGGAAGACCTCGATAACGCCACACATTTCTTCGCCCAACAAATTATTATTTGTTTGACACCAGAAAAGGTTCAAATTCAAGTTTTAATCACACTCGCCCCGCCGCTCTCTCCCCGATTTCCACAATTTTTTCTCAGTTTTTCAGTCGCTGCGTAATCAATCGTTATCAGCTGAAAAGAAACTTAACTTTTGCTCCGAAAAGTCATATGGTTTCTTTTTTTGGTTGGAGACGCAGAGAAGGTCACTTTTTTGAATGGTGTTTATGGGAAGAATAACAGCCGGAACATATCAGAACGGAGCCTACAAAACAGTACTATAAAAATAAACAAAAATAAATAGCACTATAAAAGAGGGCAAATTTTCGTAAGATACAATGCGTAGTGAAGTGGGTTACTGTAGGTGCTCTTCTGTTAGAGCTTTCTAAAGTTCTAGAGATTCCTAAAGTACAGTAACCCGAGGAAAACTGAGAAAGAATTGAGCTAGATACAGTATCGTTCAATAAGATATACACAAACCTATTTTTTCAGTTAATTGTTTCTCATTTTCAGGAGTCTGGAGCTCGGCTGTCAAGGCTCCAATTGTTTTGAAAATTTGGGAGAATGTAAAACAGATCTAAATTGAAAACTTTGCGTTTACGGAATTCTTTGCAATTTTCTAGTTTTTCAGCTATAGGTCGATTTCTGGAAGACCCGTTTTTGTACTGAAAAAGTGAAAAACAAATGTCTTTCAGAAATCGAAATGGCGGAAAAACTAGGAATTTTTTAAAAGTTCTGTGAATGCAAAGTTTTCAATCTAGGAATGTTTCACACTCTACAAAGTTTCAAAAGGATCGGAAGCTTGATAGACGAGTTCCAGCCTCCAGAAAATGGTCAAAATGGCTGAAAAACACGTTTTTGTATATCTTATTGGCTGGTACTGTACATAGGCTTAAAGTTGACTGTTTGGGTGGCACTCTACCAGAGTGTTCATGGTCTTTGGGTGCTCTTCTATCAGAGGTTTTCTTGAAAACAAGTTTTATCTGAGGCTTTTAGAAATTTCCAAAATACAGTAACCTGAAGGACACTGAAAACCATACTTGTAACGGGCCGGGCCGGGCTTTTTCCTGAATTTCGGAGGCCCGGCCCGGCCCGGCGGGCCTCTCATTCCACAAGTTTTGAAAATTTCAGAAAACACATGAGGGGGACCCTTATGTGATTTTTTTCGATCAAAAAATTTTTTTCGAGTTTTTTAAAATATTTTTTGATCAAACAGACAAACAATCCAAAAATCACAAAAAATATAGAAAATTGTATTAAGAGCTCAAAATTCGGTTCAAAATGACAAAATTTTTGCTACCGGGCCTTCCGGGCCGGGACCGGGACCTTGAAACTTTCCTCAGGCCCGGGCTTTGGCGGGCCGGCCCGGAATTTTACAAGTATGCTGAAAAAATCTTTTTTATCGCCTAAAATCTTGATACTCTCTTTTACCAAAGCCCTAATCACTATCTAGAATTTCACTTTCACATCTGAAAATTCCAAATATCCGAAATACGATCCCTACCATAATCATAATTTCATCCTCATTCCTTTCATCTAAATCCGACTTTACCTTTGACACAGCCGTCTTTTTCTCAAGGTTCAAACCCGATCGCATCAACAAAAAATGAGCTGGAGATGAGCTCTTTTTCAATAAAACCCATCGCCTAAGAGTATGTGTGCAGTTAATTCCGTAAAAACAGACACACATTCTCTAGATCACACCTTCTTATACTGACACGGATAACAACGACCTATGGCTTGCGTAAATGAGCTGGAATTGGAAAGAGATTGAGCTGAAAACTGGGGAAAAATGACTGAAGTGATCTAGAATTATCTGGGATTGACTCGTTTTTGGCGAAAGAAGAAGGGGGTTGATCTGAATTAAAGAGTCATTTTTGAAACAAGGAATAGAGTGATTCTGAAAAAAAAACTAACGTCAGTTTTTTTTAAGAAGAGGCGGTGGAGAGCAAAAATTAAAACTCAGAATTCCAGGATTTCAGTCTCTGAAATTTATTAGTTTGGGCCATAAACTAGCCTTGAATTTTGAATTGGATAATACCATGTTCTAGGCATCTTACCTCTTGGCTTCAGGTTTCCGAAGGTTCCTTTCAACGTAGGCTATGATCCATAATGTCAGCCTTAGCCCTTTAAATTTTCCAGCAGTCTTTTCGAAATCAAAATACAATTTTTCCCTAAATCCCCCATCCACATATCCCAATTTTCCTTCCGGCTCTATTATCTAGACCATACTTCATCCCTATCCTTTTCCCTTATCCTTCATCCCCATCTTAAGATCCCATTACCGAATTCCCTGCCGCCAAAAAATAATGTTTTGGCTCCTAGGCTCATATTCGTGTCCTCTCCCAGTCATTATCAATGTTTTTGTCGGGGACCTTTCCCTTTCCCACCGAAAAATGTGTGTCCGATGACATTCGCCTCCTTTTTCTTCTCATTTCAAGATGGTAGTAATCCCATCGGTAAGCCCATGTTTCGCAGTACGCCGCGCTTATGGCGCTGCGCATACTGGCACATTGAATATGACAAATGAGATATTGGAAAGGGGAAAAGAAGGCGTCGAAGGCATCAGAAGACGTCGGTGGGACCATGAGTACTGGGGAACCGCGCGCTTAATCCTTTTGTGGCCTTTTTCGGTTACGACTCATGGAGCCTACTATCGAAGACAAAAACGAGAGAAGGACCTCATTTGCTTCAACTTTCTGATGCATTTTTGGTGACAGACTTGCTTCAGAAATTCGAGCAAATTACAGCGCCTGAATTTTTAGAAGGCCGTCTTCATAGTTGGCTGTGGGCCATTTTTAACGATCATGATTTTTAGGCTCATTTTCGGCTTATTATACTGTAACTACTGTATCTAGCTTATTTGTGTGCCAACGTTTATATTTCGGAATTCCCCTGGCTTTAAAATGAATACAATCCAGGGAAGTCTTTTCAGACACCGGTTGAGAATTTGCTCAAACTTTTGTCATTGGTACTTTTGGGCACGTTGATCACAGAACTGAAGTCAGTTTTTCCCCCTCGGCCCTGTGAAAAAAGTTATGAGCTCTGAAAGTGATTTCAGTGCTATTTCCTCAGTTTTTGAGTGAATTTTTGAAGGGGGTAAAAAAAGTTGTTCGGAGTTTTTCGTATGTAAACCGTACTTTCAAAAGTTTCTCTACAATCTGACAAAGTTTCTTCGTTTTTCAAAAAAAAATTTTTTTCGACAAAAAAGTCGCCATGTGGTACCCCCTTTGGAATTTTTACAAATTTTCGAAAAATTTTTAATTGTGCTCAAATGATTTCTAAACGTATGGAAACGATAAAATAAGTATTTTCACGAGATTTAGTAGCCTATATTCATTTGGAAATCGCAAAAATGTGCTTTGTTTCGAAACTTCAAAAGATAATAGTTCTTCGAAAATTGACTAGAAGCTCAAATAGTTCTCAATTAAATAGTTCCTTATTTATTTTGCCTTTTTCCAATGCAAAAATTTTCCAAAAAAAAGGCAACCTGAATAAAAAAATTATGCAACTTTTTTTTGACTTCCAGAAGTGTTAAAAAAAAACAAAAGAGAAATCAAGAGAGAGGGATCGAACCTGACCCTTGTCAGACAGTCCTCACCACTACACCACTGCTGGCTGCTTTCTCCTAGTTCCTCAATGAATATAAGAAAGAGGGAAGGCGCGCTCAAAGGCCTTTAAAAGCCCGTTAAAATTTCAGACGCAAATTTTCAGCTTCTGGAGGCCGAGGGGGAAAACTAAAAATGGCACCATGCTTAGGGACTCATATAGTATACTTGTTCAAATTTTCAACAAATTCCGGTGTCCGAAAACACTTCCCTTGTTAGATTTTGAAATTTTCGGTTCAAGGCGCATATCTCAAATGAGAAACTCAGAAGCAATACATGATTATATTCATTTTAGAAATCAAATTAGGGCCAATTTAAAAATGAAAATTTTCTCAACTTTTCCTTGTGTTTTCAGTGTTCTGCTGATTTCAAAACGTTCATAAATTTATCAGAGATCTACTGTAATTTTTTGAATAACACGAATAAAAAAAACCTCGAAAATGAAGCTTTTTTTCTGCGATTCTCATTTTTCACACTCTGAAATTCAACTAATTTCTGTTGAAGTCCTCGAAATGGCATAGCGGGATACTGTAGGCGGCCAACATCTCATCTGGTATTTTTCCACTATTCGTCCCAACTATTTTATATTTCCCGGTTTTCCACCCGGTCACTATTTCAGACCGGATGATACTGCCACGTAACAGTTCTTATCCTACAATAAAATAGCCTAATACTACTACGTAGATAAGCATGTTTTGTAAAATTTCGGAAGTGAAAAATACTCCTAATCCTTAGCGCGCTTAGTTATCGTTGACAGAGAACACGAACGACGATGCGGCGCAGATTATTTTTTCGATGATACTTTGTTTGGATTTTGATGGGAATCTCTCTTAAATTTCTGCTCGCCTAATTTGAAGCCCTTTAAAGTTGTGTTGATTTCGAATGAGCACGAGGTTCTTCGGTGTCATGAATATGCCAACTCATCAGGCTGCTCGCTCCCCCACTTTAAGGATTACTAGGGGAAGGAAAGGGGAAAAATGAAGAAGAAGTTGGATTATAGTTGAGTGATCTGCCATTGCTGCAAAACCAGAATCATGGGGTCCCTTTCTCAAAAATTTTCATAAGAGTAAAAAGAGAAAAGGAGGGGGTAACTTGAAACACGACAAAGTTGCGGTTTTCTTTTCGGGGCTCTCCTGGAGCTTAGCGGAATGACTTCTTTTCTGGAGAGAAAGCAGTTTTGGTAGGCCTACGAAAACGCCTTGTGGTTTCGTTTTAATGGTCCCCGGTTTTTGTGTCGGCTGTTTTTCAAAGACTCCGAAAAACAGCGTTGATCCCTACCTATTGACTCACTCCCAACCAGTTACGTATCTCGAGAGACTCCAAATTTTGAACTTGTATCTTACCAGCGTCACTCTTTGAATCATTTCTGTTCCACAAATTCAGAATACAAATTCAGAAATTCTTCTTTCAGACACGACGCCATGATGTTGGCATCGTCAGCGCCCACGGCGCCCAGCCTTCTGCCTCCGAACAGTCAGCCGTCAGCAGCCACGTCCGCCCGTGGTACCACCGACGACTGCTCTTCGTCAACATCTCCTACGAACACCTCTGCATCAGATGGATCATCCATGGATATTTTATCAAATCTCATGAGCACAGTTACCAATCAGGTTCCAGGGAATTCCCTCGTAAAACAGGTAAGGATCAAAAAGTAATCTCAAAATAATCCAGGGATTAAGTTTTTAAAATTGGGTACTCGAGGATTTTAAGAGCAGAGAATGAATTTGAGTATCTTTACGAGCTCAAATGACTCAAATGTTGTAGCCTAGCGTTTATAGTGCATACTTTTTCAAGATAAACTTTCAGGAATCACCTCCCATCACTACATCGCCGATTTTCAATCCCGATCTCGCATTTCTTCAAATCAGTCAACTTTTTCAAGCACAACAGGCAATGGTACAATATCATAATCAACAACAGAAGCAGCAGCAACATCAGATAATCCAACAGCAACAACTACAACAACAGCAACAGCAGAATCAGCAGATACAGAGTCAAAGTCAGAGTCAGAATCAGTCGTCATCTTCGAGTAGTGATAGAAAAAGGGTGAGTTGTGTAGGATTACTGTGGTTACAACGGATACTGTAGACCATACTTGTCTGGGCCGGGTTGGGTCAAGATGAAAAGTTTTTCGGGTCGGGCCCTATCGGCCAAACTCAAAAACTTCAAAATTCAGAAATTTGTTTTGAAATTTTCGAAAAATTTTCAAAGTTTCGATATTTTTTCACGGACGGAACATCGTAACTAATTTTCAAAAAATCAGCTACCCGGACCGGGCCGAAAGAATTTTTTCGACCTGGTCCGCCGGTCCAGGTCACTATGGCCGAGCCCAGCTCGGAATTTGACAAGTATGGTCAAACCGGATACTGTAGCTTGTCTTACTGTAGGTATATTTAAAATAAACTCGTTTTCAGTCCTATCCATGTACATTTCAATTCTGTGTCATTTGCCAAAAAGATGTACACTCCTCAAAACTTCCATGCCACATTCGTCAGTGTCACGTGGCGAAGCCAATGTTCCAGTGCCCAGCATGCGATTTCACATCGACATACTCAAAGAACAATGTAAAAAGTCACATGGTCTCACTCCATGGAATGGCTGGCGACCCAATAAGTTATATGGACCAATATGCCGGACAAGTGGAGGAGTTCATGAAGCTCTGTTTCCCAAATGGTATAGTTTAGAAGATTTCTTTCCAGGTTACGGTACATTTTTTCAGTGCGTGGACGAGGACGGCCAATGCAAGGAAGGTCATCTCCTCCAAAATCACCAACCAGTCCACCACATGGAGGCAGACGAGGCAGTGTGGCATCAACCATCCCATCCCGAAGGCATACAGTATCCCAAAGTGAATTGTTGGCAACCATCCAGGCTCAGCAACAGCAGCAAGCCGCTTTCCAGTCACTACGGAACTTTAGGTAGACTTGATGTTTAGGGTACGTATTATAACATTGAAACTTCCAGATTCAACCCTCTCCAGTCAATTTTCCCGACAGTGTTGGCCGCAAACAACAACAATAACTCAGTGCTTTCGGCCAACAAGCATGCTGTTAACAATTTCATGATCAAGGTAATAATACGCATGCTTCATAGATCATTTGATAAGAAAACTAATATTTCCAGCCAGAGGAAAAAGATGTTCCCACGATGCCAATCGAAGACATCAAGAACATTATCACTTCGACAACGTCCCCAACACCAAGTGTCGTGTCATTCGGAGGTGGAATCATCCAACCAATCAAGCCAGGAGAGAATGCTCAACCCAAGTACTTGAGCACAGGTTTTGATTGGCCAGTGTTGAATGATCTTCAAATGAAGGGAACTATTTTCAACGATTGTCGTATTAATATGGAGTTGTATGCTGAAAATATTGCCAGGAAAATCGAGGCAAACGAGGTTTATTCCACTTTCATTATGAGTGATGATATGCGGGTTACTGTAGAAGAAGTACGGTCACGAGTCAGTGTTCAACTTTTTGAAGTGATGTTTGCCATCCATAGAATGGATGTAAAGTGTCTGGACCTGAACTTAGTGAACCTTCTTATCGAAATTTCCCCAACCAACAGTGACGCTCAATTGCTTCGAAAAATGGAGAGCTCCAAAATGGATCCGAATGAGGAGTTTTTGTTGGGCCTTACAAAGATAGATCACATTGAGGAGAAGCTGGAAACCATGAAGCATGTTCACATGTTCCCAGAACAAATGGAAACACTTAAGGATACCATCATCAAGTTTGAAGTCGCTGTCAAGGTTCTCTGTGAGAGTAGAGCACTTCGAAATGTGATGCAACTCGTTTTGGCGATTCTCAATATCGGATTCTTTGATGATCGTCAGTGCCTATCCATCAATGGATTTCCAGTCTCTCATATTATGCAAATCATTCAATCTAATACTCCATCTGGCCAATCTGTACAATCGATTCTTGTCACGATTCTCAAGGATGAAATCAATTTGGATTTGGATGAATTGTTTGGTATCATCGATGTGCTTGAAAAGATTGAAGATGAAGACTACAACGGCATCGTAGAAGAATTGACAGTGTTGGATGATAAAACAGTGAGAGCTGAGAAAGAGATGGAGCACAGTGGATCCAATATTTCATTGAGTGAATTTGTGGAAAATTCAAAAAATCTTTCAAAAGCTACATGGGATTCATTGAATTCTTTGAAGGTAGGAGGGGCAGATGAAATTGTTTTGGTCTTAATAGACTCTAATAGAAGGGAATCCTATACATGCACTTTAAGCCTATATACAGTACCAGTCAATTAGATATACAAAAGCGTGTTTCAGTTGATTTGGTCATTTCCAGAAGTCTGGAGATAGGCTTTCAAGTTTTTCGGTCAATTTGAAAATGTTTGAAGGGTGTAAAGCGGACCTAGATTAAAAACTTTGCGTTCACAGAATTTTTTGAAATCTTCTAGTTTTTCATCTAAGTGTCAATTTTATGAGAGACAACTGTTTTACGTTTTCAGTGCAAAAATGGCCAAAAAGGGGTTCTTCAGAAGTTGAGAAATAGCTGAAAAAATAAGAAAATTTGAAAAACTTTTGTGAATGCCATTTCTTGAATCTAGGTCTGTTTTACACCCTCAAAATTGTTCAACGTGATTGGAAAGTTGAGAGCCAAGCTTGAAACCCCTCAAAATGGCCAAAAACCAGTGAAAAATACGGTTTTGTATATCTTATGACGGTTCTGTAGGCTCAAAAAGCAAGTAAAAGATGCCCTTCTATTAAAAACGTTTACTGTATTCTCGAATCTGGAAAAAATTGATCCTCGAATCTGGAAAAACAATTTTTTTAATATTCAACTTCTTCATCTGCAGACAAACATCCAAAAACTGACTGCCTACCTTGGCAATCCTCTACCACGACATCAAAACCTCAACCCCCATGAGCCTTTCAACAGTGTGCTCCATCTTCTTCGTTCCCTAAAAACTGCCATCGAGCTCAACGAAACTTCCGAAGAACAACACATTAATGTGATGTCTCCTTAACCTTCTTTTCTGCTCCCTTACCATTTTGTCCTCCAGCAAATACTCTTTTTTGACATTTCCCCTAATAATCTTGCCAAGTCATGGCTCTTCATTTTTCCGGACTCATTTTTCCTGTTTTCCAAACTGATCCTGTGCGTTTTTAAAGCTTTTGCCAAATGAAATCCTCCCCCTTGAACAAAAAATCCTGTTAGCGTCCTCAGTCCCCTGTGAATTTATTTCCCAAAAATTCTGAAAACTATGTTTCTTATCCCCCAACTCCTACCAATCCGTGAATATCTCTATAATATCTCCTCTCTCAAAACATCCAGAAATTTCATAATATGATTATTTTATCAAAAGTATTACTCTCTCTGTCCCAAATTTTCTGCTGCTCTTCTCTCTGAAAATTGTATTTTTCTCCGTTCCATAGCTTTTAAAATCCTCAACCCTCTCGTCATTTTTTCTCACTTTCCTTTTCTTTTTTGAAAAATTGAATCTTTTTTTGTAAGATTCGGTTATTTTGTTTATTTTGGCGGATAATAAAAAGTGGTAAACATAATAATAAGTGTTGTTTGGATATCAAAAAGTATTGAAAAAGCAGGTCAGAGTTTATTGAAAAGATCCGAATTGTCGAGTTCTTCCTTGAGCAGCGGGTACACACGGACCAGGAACTCGCCGAGTTTTGGGTCGTTTATGGCTCGGTGAATCTGAAAATTATGGAAGTTTTTAAAAAGTTTCAGAATTTCAGAGTTTTAGATTCTCATATTTTAGGTTTTCGAAACTTCAGAACTTCGGTGCCCAATTTCTAGATTTTTTGGATTTCGTATATTCAGAAATACAGAATTTTAGACTTTCAAAATATGAAAATTTCAGAACTTCGGAGTTTCAGGTATTCAGATTTTAGGATTTCTGATATTCAGAATTTCGTAATTTTAGAATTTCAACATCGGTTTCAGATTTTCAGATTTATAGGATTTCGATACTCAGAATTTCAGAATTTGAGAATTTCAGAGTTTCAAAACTTCGGAGTTTCAGAATTTCAGATTTTTAGTGTTTCAGATTTTCAGAATTTCAAATTTTTAGACTTTCAAAATTTCTTAGTTACAGAATTTCCAAACTTTGGAGTTTTAGGTTTTCAGATTGTTTTTCAAGTCCTCTTTAAGACCACGAAGCTTTCCCTATAAGGGTTAAACCTCCAATACTTTCAAAGTTTAAATATGATTAGTTTTCCCTCAAAAAGATTAACTTTATCAACCGAACTTACCTGAGTTGCATTCAACTTCTGAAACTCGTATTTTGTGGCCACATTGACTTTCAGAATACTCGGACCAACACACTTATCCTCTGTTTCCACATCAGTTCCACAACATTCATTTCTATATAAGATCGGTTCCTTTTTGTCCTTCTTCTTGCTATTCTCTTCTTCTTTCAACCCATGCTCTTCATCTCTTCGAATCGTCACTGATTGAAGTTCACAATCACATAGAACGTGTTTCGTCGACTGTTCGATTTGTTCAAAGAGGATCTGAAAGAGAATCGAAATTGAGACATTTTTACAACAATCGACCAATTAATGATGATATTTCGGTCTTTAAACGCACTTTAATCGACATGTCTAGGGACAGGAATTGGTTAGAAAAAGGAGAAGACGTTGGGGTTGAAGGTGTACGGAATGAGTGAAGCGGAAGGGAATTTGAGTACGGGGGAAAAGAGGAATTGATCTACGCATGAGGTGGTTTTGATCTGAACTCATGAACCTAAAATTTCAGAAAAGTAAAAAGCAAAAAAGTATCAGTAAAGATCCCAAGCTGTACATGAGAAAGCGAAGATAAATTCAGAGACACCAAAACACAGAAAACATAAATTTCCCTTAATCAATCCTTGACCGATAATAATTCATTGGACGAATCTCGCCTAAACTGATCTCAAACTGATCTAGCCCAATTGAAATCTGGTCTCGGAAGATCAAGACACAAACTAAAGAGAATGTGGTCTGCTGGGCTACAAGACGTCGAACTGATTAATTCCCTATTTTCGATGATATCTGTGTTTTCGTCTGTTTTTCTGAGAGTACTAGAATTTAAAAATCAGGTAGACTAGATAATCAAGAGGTCATTTGATGTATTTTTCAATTTTTTTTTATTTTTCGAGGTTATCCATTCTAAATGTTATTCCTGGGTGCCCTTCAATTAGAGGTTTTTCAAAAACACACAATATTGAAAAAATCAAGTTACATACCGTACCAGCAGCTTTGAGCTCAATAATGTCGATTCCTGTAAAAGATATCAAAAATTTGTCAGCTGACATACTGTTTATCAAAATATCACAAATATTTTATCAGTTGACAAATTTCTGATATCTTTAACAGGATTAGAGATAATTGAGCTCAAAGTTAACAGTTTGGGTCGACTTCTAGGTATTAGCGGAAATACGGTAGCCAGATTTTACAATGTCACAGTTGGAAGGACTTTTTTAATTATTCTAAGACTTCCGTAGGTAATTGAAAGTCGTTTCAAATCACAGATAGGAAACACAACCGCAAAATTTAAAAAAAATGAAGAGTTTGGGAGGCAGCATATATCATTATTGAAAAATCAGGGCTCGATTTTTTCTCTCTTCAATTCTGAAGATCGGAAAATGTTGAAAAGTTTTTTGCAAACTTTTTATTATGGCAGAAATGTTGCCAATATTTTTGATTGACTCCAAAAATTTTTGGGAAAGATCAGGGAAAACTCATAAAAGTCTGGTCAGTCCGAGAAAATTCTTTCCTCAGTCCTCAAGTTAGTTTCATTGAGTAATCTTCATTCTTTTCCTGATACCGTATTTCGTCTAATAGAGGCCCACCTCTAATAGAAGCCCACCCTGGCTGTGCGCTTTTTTTTCGGTTAGTGCAGACATACTCTTTTTTGTTAATTTTTCTGGTAATTTCCGTTAATTCTTGTCATTTTATAACTATTCCAGTTCAGTTAAAAATCAAAAACCCTCGAATTTGAGCGTTTTTTTCTAATATTAGTCCACTCCCAGAAAGAGGTTGAAAAATAGAAGCCCATGGGCCTCTATTAGAGGAAATACGGCATACTAATATTACAGTTTTTAATTTCAAAGAACCAATTTGCTATGAAACTGAACTATGAGTCATCTCCTTGAAAAATCAAAGAATATTTCTGATCTTTTCTCACTATCTCTCCTTCTCTAATAGTTCTCAACCGCACCCTAAAAGATCCGAAACTTTTCGCAACACTACATATTTCCTACGGAAATCCTCCTCTTCCGCTTCTCCAATCAATTTCATCCTTATTGTGTAATCATGAAAAAATCGTGCAAATTAACGCAAAAAAATATTTTCTCCCCATCCTCCCTCCACTGATATCACTGATCCTTACTTGCCCCCCCCCCCCCCCCCCGAAAAGTTCCGAAGCTATTTTTTTCTGATTCGAATCATCAGTTTCTTCTTCGTTTTCAATCTGCGCATCGACCCAATCCAATCAGAATCCGTTTTGCTATCCGCATCTCTCGTTTCTATCATTTTCTTCTTTTTTGTTTCACATTTGGTTCACAATTTATTGGCAACACTCCTCTCACTATCTCTCACTCTATTTATCTCATTTTCTTTTATAACATTTTCGTTCGAATTGTTTTATGTTTTTTTGACTGGAACTGATGGGACAGGCAGAAGATGTTTTTGATGACGGCTAATCGATCAATCAAAATCACTTCTAGGTATTGATATTGGCTGTAAAATCAACACCCTTTCCCTTCAATACACTTTTCTTTTTTGTAGGTTAACCCATTTTATTTAGGGTTCACTTTTGTGTTGGGTTCTTTTTTTGAATTGAAACATCCGTTTTGAAACTATTTCTTCGGACCAATACTATTTGACATTCTCCATCAAACTCCAAATACCGGATTTCCCCTAATAGAAGCCCACTCAAACCGTCAACTTTGAGCTGAATTATTATTCCTGTGAACGATATCAAAGTCTTGTCAACTGATAAAACATTTATCATAATCATCACCAATATTTCATTTGTTGACAAAATTTTGATATCTTTCACAGGAACCGAGATAATTAAGCTCAAAGTTTATGCTTAGGGTGAGCTGCTTTCTCCTGAAATTTCGTTTTTTCAGCCTTTACATTTTTGGTTTTCAGAGTTTGAATAATTCTGAAAATGTTCAGAGTTTTTCCATTCAGTCAACTTTTACAATTGTAAGAAGTTTTTTAATTGGGAATTAGTAATTCCGAAAAGCTAATTAGTTCCACTCTAAATTTATCTCAAAAATATAGTTTTCTTAAATAAATCGTAGTTTGTATCATAAGTCACCCATACAAAAAATTTAAACCCCCTAATAAAATATAACTCTGAAAAAAACCGGAAGTCACTCGCTCATGAAGTTGTGTGTAATTTGGCAGTTTATCTTTTCTTGTAGTTTGAAGTGTAGCCTCAGGAAAAATTCACTTGAAATACTCCATTCAAATTTCAATTTAATTTCACCAGAGCTCTGAAAATTGCTGTCATTCAGAAGATTTTTATCAATTTTAATACTATCACTGAAATTTGAAATTTGTAGTCCAGATAGAATATTTTTTAGAGACTTCAATTTTCCAAGTGGCTCTGAAGATCAGACAAAAGTTCGAGTTGAAGTAGGATAGAGGAACAAATTTTCATTTCCTATGTAAAAATATTTTTTATGCCGTAAAACCTGTATTAGAAGGGCCCTCTGAGAGGGGCTTCGAAAAATAGAAGAGACCCCTGTAATAGAATGGTCCCCGTAATAGAAGGGCCCTCCGTGAAAAAGGACCCCCCCCCCCCCTTTCAAAATGTGTTTTGAAATCAGAAAACTTCCGTATTTTTTCAGTGAAAAATATTCCGGGAACTTCACAATTTAATAGAAATTTGTTGAAATTCTATTTTTCGATGAAAATCTTGCTAAATTTTGGTTAAATCGGCAGATTTTCATGAATTTTGAACGAAACTTCGTCGAATTTTTCAATACGAAATTTCGGAAAAAACTGGAAGGAAAAATAGAAGGGCCCCTCTAATTGAAGGGCCCCTGTAATAGAAGGGCCCTCTGGAGGTACCTTGGAACAATAGAAGGCCCGGCCCTTCTACTACAGGTTTTACGGTATTTGGTATTTTTTATCGATTATCTTCGCAAACACAAATCCCCGTCACACAAACTGTCAGCTTTGAGCAAATTTATTTTGGTTCATGTGAAAGACATGGAGATTACAACCAAGCCTCTGAAAATACGATTTTTAAGACATCTGTTCATCAGACAAAAAGTTCTAGGAACAATAATAGTTTCATAGAAGCCCACCCTATACTTCAACTTTGAGCTTGATTATTTCGGTTTCTGTAAAGGACATCAAAATCCTGTCAACTGATAAAATAGTGATCATGTTATGATAAATCACTTAAAACTTAAAATGTTTCGATACCTTTTTCAGAAAATAAGATGATTTTTTTTCAGAAAATAAGATGAGAGCTCAACAATTTTGGGGATCTTGTAGTTTTTTCTGAACTTCAATCAACTAGATATTATTTTGTTTTTCTTAAATCACACTTTCTCAATTTCCGAACTAATTCTTTTAATTCCTCGCGCATTCTTCAACTGTTTCATCATTCCGTTCGTTTTCTCCATTTCCAATCCCAACCTCTCTTCCTCCCTAACCCACCCACGCCATCCATCCCATTCTATCCTCTAACTTCCACCTCCGTCAGTCGGTGATTTGATTAGCGTAACTTGTTGTAGATCGAAAAAAAGTCGAATAGAAAAGAGAAAACGTCGGAAAGAAAGAAGAAGAAAATAATTATGAACGACGAAGAGGCTGGAGGATTTGAAGAAGATGGCGGACGATTCCGGAGGTTTCGACGAAGGCTCAAGAAGGATTGGAGCCAGCTGTGGAATGATTTGAGCGATCCGAAACGTGAGTGATCTCTTCTCTATTCATTTTTGCTTTCTTCTTCTTCTTCTTCTTCTTCTTTTTTCATTTTCCTCTGTCGTCATCTACACTCGCATTAGAAGCAATTAGATAATCAGAACTTGTTTATTTGCAAAACGAGACAAAATGTTGAAGAGAGATTGGTGTGAATAGAATAAAAAGGGAAATTTGAGGAATAGAGAGTTTATAGATCAGAGAGACGCAGAGATATCAAAAGATTCGGATTGATATTTATGTTTTTTTCTCTACTGTTTATTGAGGTGAACCGATCGTTAAATATATAGTTTCGATGAGAAAGAAAAATAAAAACCAAAATAAAATTGCTGTAGTAAAATCATGCCAAAATTGAAGTTCCAATATTTGCTGCTTTATTGAGTTTTGCTGAATTGATTCTGATGTCATTGTTTTTTGCAAAAAAAATGTTTTCGGAATATTTTGATGCCTTAACAAAAACCCAATTGTAAGACTTCAATTCGGGTGGCGCCTCGTTGGAGAACGATATTTTAAATTTCTGAACAGTGAAAGAGATTTTTTGGATAACTATGTGTTATGTCGTCAGATATATTCAGGAAGTATGTTAGTTTGAAACTTGAAGAATTCTCACATTCTAAAAAATGAATTTATACATTACGGATTACCATCAAAGTATCGGACAGAAAATTCCTATTTTTCTTATAGAAGGCCATCCAAATCGTCAACTTTGAGGCTATTGTTTCTGTAGGATATGTCAAAAAGTAATCAACTGATAAAATGTTGCTGATATTACAGTAAACAATTTGTCAGTTGTCTTTCAAACATCTTTCACAGAAAATGAAATATATGGGCTCAAAGATAACGATGTTTTTTTTCGGCAAATTTTAGCTAGCTATAATAAGCCTCTAAAAAGTCAGCATTCTACACTTTTTTAGAATATTTTGTTGTCCATTTTTGGTTCGAAATTTCCTACAATTATAAGAACTATTGAAACTTGTGAGAAAATAACTGTTCAACTACTGTGAAACCTGTAATAGGCCCCCCGTACTGTCATGTTTGAGTTCAATTATCGCAATTTCTCTGCAAGACATCAAGATTGTGTAAACTGTATAATGTTTGTTATATTATGATAAACAATTTATTAATTGGCAACTTTTTGATATCTTTGACAGGAACTGAGGAAAATCGGCTTACATTTAACGTTAATTGTTAGAGGACCCTTTTGAAATTACTACAAGTTTTTAAGTTTATGAAAATTTAACTTCTTTAAACTTCGAAAAAATCACACATATCGATGCTGTCTATGACTTATTTGTTTTGTATTTTTTCCAATCCCTAATAGTAAATCATCTTCAAATCAAACCCAGAAATGTTTCACTCAAATAATTACCTCAATCTTGGAAATTAAACCCTAATTTTTCAGTTTTCAATTAAGATTTTTGAACTAAAATTTGAAAATAAACTGATCTCCGAATGTGTGAAAACAACAACAGCTCGAAATTCGATCCTTCCACTATTCAAAAATGTGACAATCACAAGATTTTTCAAGTATTCTCTAGATCAATTTCTCCCGAAAATGTGTTCTGTTTCAATGCTTTCTTTATCAATTGAATTTTTGAACTGCTACAATTTTGAAAACCGCTTATCACTTCCCTATCCATCAATCATCCATCACCCAAGAAAAAATCGTTCCAATCAAAAAGATCAAAGAATAGAACATTTTATGATTTTATATCCGCATCATTTTTAGCTGAAAGAGAAATTATTCGGAGGAAAGCGGAAGACATGAGGAAGAGTACAGAGACAATTCAAGTGACTTAGATTTGATCTGATAATTTGATAAAAAAGAAGACAAGAAATAGACAAGGAATTCTATAGAATATGTGTACTCTGGTCTATGTTTATTTTGAAGGGGAGAAAAACTAGGATTTGGTTTTTTTCAACATGAGGAAAATTCCGAAACTTCAATTCCAAAACGGTACGAGAGATTCAAAGAGAGGACGATTTTGAAATGGGTTACGAAATCTTAAAGGAGGGAGGGATAAGATTTTTGGGGTTTTTTTGGAGCTACGGTATGACCACCATTTGGAAAAAAAGGGAATTTTTCAGAAATGCGGTTTCCATGGCCGATAAACACGCCGTTAGAAGTTTACGAACAAGTGGGAGCTGAACGATTTGATCCTTCTTCTCATCGATATCAGATGCCATTTTTCTGGAAAACGCTAGCAGTTCCAGCAACACCTTCTTGGTGAGTTTTTTGTTTTAAAAGTAGAAAAGGGCTATCACATCGCTCAAGAACTTTGTTTTTTTGAAATTCAAAATATACCAAAATTCAAATCACATATTTCATATGGACAGATTTGTGCCGAAGACTGGAAATTTCAAAAATAAAGTTTTGACTTCTGGACAGACTCTACAAAACTGGAGTCCAGAAATTCAAATATTCATCAGTAAACTGGCCAAATTCCAAATTACTTGATCAATTTGGAGCTGAGTTATCGTTTGTCAAAGTGGCTTCATCTCATGAAAATCACAACATTCATTTTTAAACAATCATAAGAATACCTAGACTTTAGGAATTGCTTCGAAAGTTTCATTAGCTTCGTCAAACGTAATATTATTTTCCTATCAATTTTCGTGCATCCAAGATACTTATGTCGAAAGATATACCCATTGTTATTATACTTGCAAAATCAGGGCCCGGCGGCCCCGGATTTTCGAAGTTCCGGAAATGTTTTTCTGAAAGCCCGGACCGAGGCGGGCCGGGCCATGAAAATTCTTTAAAAAAGCCCGACCCGGCCCGCCCCTTGCAAGTTTTTTTAAAATCAGCCCGGCACTTTGTAAAAACCTTTTTGCTTCAACAACATTTTTTAAAAAGCAACCTAAAAATCCATTTTTTCCAGGGCGCTCCTAGTATGTATAATCGAGTCTAGTTTCGCTTTGATATGTTTTCTGGCCGTGATGCTTCACTATGCAATATTTCTTCCCTGGTGTGATGTCTACTCTAAACCTCTTATTGTTTTCTACCTCACTGCACTACAGTATGCCGTATTTTATTCTTTCAAAGTGAGTTTTTTTCTGTGGAAAATGCAAACTTAATTTATCGAATTTCGACAAAAGATACCGTAAAGCCAATAATAGAAGGACTCACACACTGTCAACTTTAAGCTAATTTTGCTTGGTTCCTATGCAAGATATCAAATGTGTCAACTGATAAACTGTTTGCAATGTTATGACAAATAATTTGTTATTTGACAACTTTGTTATATCTTGAATAGAAACCGAGATAAATTGGCTCGAAGTTGAATATTATGGGGGTCCTTCTATCACAGATTTTGCTCCAAAATTGTTCGATAAGCTCCACAATGTTCTCCTCTTAGGTCATATTCGTGATCTCAATTGTGGAAAGAAACGCCCGTCTTCTTCGTCTTCAACTCTTCTTCCAATATGCCACGTGCGTATTTCTTCTCCTTGACGCCGCCTTTGCCTTGGCTGCTGACTTTGGAGGATACAATGAAGAGCTAATTTATTGTGATAAGAATCCTTTGTTGATTCGATTCGTCGCAATCATCTCTTTGATTTTCCTTTTTGTTCAAATGTTCCTTCGAATAATTACTGTACAAGTCTACAATTTCATGTGGGATGTCAGAAAGTTTCGGTATGATCTCTGGGTTAAAAACTAGAAAACCCTGAACATTTCCTTTTCAGAAAATCACTGAACAATTCCAAGTGGAGGTACCGGAAACGGGTGCATTTCACGTATTGCTCCATCATGCAAGAGGATTTCAAAGCCGAGAGACTGAATGTGAGTGAGAGACACAGAGAAATTGAATAAGAGAATACAACTTGCGAAAATTCAGAACAAGACGAGAAGTGTGGAAAGTCGTTTTCGTGACGACCAGGAAGAGATTCTGAAGCAGATTCAAAGGAAACAAAATGTCACGAATATCAGTATAGCTCCAGATGAACCATTCGATGAATCGCAGCTTCCACAGAACACCAGATCTATATCGGTAAGCTAAGAAATACTTTTAGATTTCGAAGCTCAAAAATCAATTCAGACTCTGTCAACAACACCATCCAACCCAACAACCATTGCTTCTCCACTCGGGAAACGGAAGCATAATCGTTCGGTATCGTCAACTTCGAAGAAAATGAAAGATAATGAAGGGAAAAAAGTGAAGGTTTCGAAAAGAAAGCCAGGAGGAATCAAAGTGCAATTGGAGGTAGGAATTCTTCTCAATTGATCAGTTTAAACCACAATTGTTTTTTCTGAAATGTGTAAGTTGACGGTGGTATGGTGAAATTTTTATTGGTTCATTTTTGCAGAAAACCATTTAGATTCACAAAACAATGAAGAAAAAATTCAAAAAATCTCCGCATTTGACCACAATGAATCTTTGAAAAAGCATTTCCAGGTCGACTACGAAACTGCTCGACTTTTATTCAGTCCCAGGAAAAATGGTCGAATTCCAAATGTCCACGTGGAAGAAATCGAGTTGGATTTGGACGAAGACGACGCACTTCTTTCAGAAGAACACGAGCCAATTGTATGATTTAACCTCACTTCCACCCTCCCTCAAAGCTTTCAATTTATTTCTCTGAAATTTTCCGAATTTCCACTCTACGAGTATTACATTCTCCTCCTCAGAAATCTGGTCTCAATCGAGTACAACAAGAAATGTTTATTAAATGTGTTTTTAACAACAATGTATGTTTTAACTCGTATTTATAAAGCTGTCAACCGATTACTTGTTACTTTTTTCACAATATTGGGATCAAACCCTGTAGTAGATGGGCCCCTAACTTTGAGCCAATTTATCTCGGCACCTATCAAAGATATCAAAAGTTGTCAATTGATAAAATGTTTATCATAATACCATAAAAATTTTATCAGTTGACAAAATTTTGATATCTTTTGCCGGGACCGAGATAATTGAGCTCGTGAAGGTGACCTTCTATTGAAGGTGACCTTCTATTACAGGTTTTACGGTATTTTTAAACGGGGATTTTTCAACAAAAAGAATGAGATCAAGAAGGCAATAAATTAATTTTTAAAAAACAAGGATTCAGACATGAACTGATGATCCATATCCGGTATTTGAGTTTGAGATGAACGTACACGCAAGAATTGAGCTCTTTTTTCGATTCGAATCGGTTCGATTGGTCACAAATCGATTTCGCCTGAAAATTGGGAGAAATTCAAGGATCACAACTCATAGTTGATCAGAAAAACTGAGTTAGAGGGGGAGGGGGGTAAAATTTTAAAATAGATAGGGTTGCGATGGTTTAGTATCAGAGAGTGGCCTAGGAAACCACAAAGTTAGGCCATCGAGGTCCTTGTTGTTTTTGAAATGTGATACTACTGCTCTTTAGCCGATTTTCTAGGCCACGGAAACTGAAAAGGACAGCATAAAAAGGGGGAGAATAGACGGCACGATTTCGGATAACTAACCAATCGATTTCAACCCGTTTAGAGATATGATATATAGAGAACCGTGCCAAAGGCGCACCAGCCAGCTGTTTAAAGCGCCAGAGGCTGCTGATATATAAATAAGTTCTAGTAACCATACAAATAATTTTCTCTTTCTCATAAGATAATAACAGGAGTGGTTTCTTTGCCGCCAACAAGACTTCTGAAATGGGTTAGTAAACAGAGGGAAAGTTTTGGAAGCACAGAAAAAATGTACCTTCTTTTTCTCTTACCTTGATGGAGTTTTTGATGCGTTTAAGGTGGCTTGAGAACGGAAAGGATGGCGGAGAACACTTCGGAATTGTTTATTAAAAATTAGTGTGATTACTCTGAAAAAATTATTTTGCAAAATCACCACCCAGTTAGAAGAAAAAACTCACCCATCCAGAGCATGAACCAAAATCCATGCATACGTTGTCAACAAAAAGTTTGGCCATCGATTAGAAGATTCGGCTAGTGATTTGGCATCTGTTGGTACTTTGAACCAATTGGATATATAGAAATAGGTCACTAATTCGAGAACGTAGAGTAAGCCTTGAAGTGTGACTTGCTGAACAAATGCAGTTTCAACAGCTCTTCTTTTCTTTTGTTGGGTGGTTTCGAACGTGGATTCTGATTGTTTCTTTCGATTGTGCATGTGCATTCGACAGAATGTGAAAGTATTGGTGATGGCGAACATGGAGATTACGATCAAACCTCTGGAAATGCGATTTGTCGAGACAATTGTTAGTCAGGAAGCTCCAGGAACAATTATCATTTGTTTCAAAAATAGTAGTAGTAGCCGACCAAATACGTCCACTTTGAGCTCAATTATCTCGGTTCATGTGAGAGGTGTCAAAAATATGGCAATTGATAAAATGTTTCTGATATTATGTTAAACACTTCATCAGCTGACAGCTTTTTCATATCTTTGATAGGAACCGAGTCAATTGAGCTCAAAGTGGGCGGGGTTTTATTGGAGCGAACACGGTAGCTTTATCAATTAATAGGATGGATGACAGGAGATTTTTCGAAGTTTTTTTTTGAAGTTACGGTATGCATTCGTGACGGTGTGCAATGATTAATGTTCACACAGAGCGTTGATATTTTGCCGCCTTCAGAAAATTATTTTTTATGTTCCCCCACCTTTAAGCGAACTGTTAATCAAACAAAAAGCTCTAACAACAATTAGATGTTTCTAGTTTAATTCAAATTCAAAAATGCAAGTTTTCTCACCTAAAAAATTCGGCATAATAAACATTGACCATTTCACACGGAGGACTGACATAGTCAAGCATCCATCTGGGAATAGAGAATCCCATTTTGCAGTCAACTGAAAAAGTAATGGTTTCTTAAGAAAAAAATCTACGATCACATACCGATCACCAGGAACCAGGAGAAACCAAAAGAAATTAGTATAATTGAACATATTAAGACTGTTGTGAATCTTTCGGTAAATATGTTTTGGTAGCTGGTTGGGAAGTATAGGGAAATGAATCTGAAAATAACAACATATAATTTATGAGTAATGCTGGAGTTTGAAACCTTTTTTAATTGGAGCCCACCGTAAACCCTGTACTAGAAGAGTCCCCATACTGTCAAATTCGTTAGGATTCCTATGCAACATTATCAGAATTTCGTCAGAATCCCTGTGCAAGATATCAAAAAGTTGCCAACTGACAAAATGTTTATCATAATATCACCAATATTTTATCAACTGAAAATTTTGGATTTCTTGCATAGGAGCCAAGAAATATCAGCTCAAACTTGACAGTATGGGGGCTCAAACTTTGAACCAATTTATCTTAGCTCATGTCAAAGGTATGAAGAAGTTGATAACTGATACATTGTTCATTACAATACGAAAAATATTTTATCAGTTGACACAATTTTGATATGTCTGATATGAACCGAGATAATCCAGCTCAAACTATTTCAGCTCAAAAATTACAGGTTTTACGGTATGTAGAATCTTTTTTTATATATTTGAAATCCAAGTCTTTTTTCAATCATTTTCATCATCTCGAACTGTCTCATTTCCCACCTGTTGAGTGAAATGACCAAATGTGTGTAAATGGAAATATCGTAACAAATCAGACACAATTGTGCGAACCTTGATGCCACTCCCAACGTTTGCAACGGTTTAATGTCGCTGAAAAATATTTTCATGTGTAAATATCGTTTTTTAGCCAAAAGGAAACTGAATACGCTTGACGGAGTCGCACTTCCGCTCATGGCATCATCGGTCTCCTACTAAAATCTCGAATTTCGTCAAACGACTAGACCAGTGGAAAAAAAAGAGTCATTTAGAGGAATAGTGGAGATGAAACAAAAAAGAAAAGTTAGAAAGGGAAAGGCTCACAAAAATAGGACCGGAGCAAAGTAGAAAGCCCAGACTAGAACGAAAACGGCGTCACCGGCGGCTTGAAGTTGGAGAAGACGTCCGAAAGAGTTTCGGAGAAGGGAAAGACGGCGGATGTAGACGGCGATGAATGTGTTGCATACGAATCCGACAAAACTTGTCTGGAATTTTCAGAAAGTTTATAGTTTGGGGTTTGTTGAACTGATGACAGGTGTAATTGAAAAGTGAGACAGATTAACTATATTGAAACCTCTAATATAAGAGCCCCCACACTGTCAAGTTTGAGCTCAATTATCTTGATATCTATAACAGATATAAAAAATTTGTCATCAGATAAAGTGTTGGTGATATTATGATAAAAAATTTAACAGTTTAGTTGACAAATTTTTTATCTTTCACAAAAACCGAGATAATTGAGCTCCAAGCAAACGTAAAAGGCGGGCTATTATTAGAGGAAATACGGCTTAAAAACGCGGTCTGAAAAGAATATGGTCGAAAAAACTAAACTTATTAAAAACTACGCTGCGTTCGGCATTTCATGTTATCGAGTCATCTGAATTAACAATAACACTGGTAACAAATCTTCCTTATTAATAAAACGCTAGAGGCGTCTGTCCGTCATCGTGTCCATCTGTGGACTTTTGAAGAAATTGAAAAATACATATATATTTACGTGACCCTTTTATTTTGAAAAAGTGAGAAACGAAGCGACGAACATTTGAAAAAAATAGATTGAATCGCGCCAAAGGCGCACCAGCTTACTGGTAAACTAAAAAACACGACGGAAAATGAGAAAATAATAAGTTTTTTAACTGATTAAATTTTTTGTCAAAAAGTTTCATATTTTTCTCTAACTACTAACCTATGTTTCAGAGTCCTATACACAAAATGTATTGTATCAAAAATTCCCATTATTAACGAGAATCCGTAAAACTTGTACTAGAGCCCTTACAGCATTTTACTTTGAGCTAGATTTTATCGGTACCTGTGTACATTTTATCGGTATAAAAATATTATAAATTATAAATTTTGAACCATAATATCAGCACCAATTTATTATTTGACACATTTTTGATATATCTTACAGTAATCGAGATAAATTAGGTCAACGTTGACAATGTGGGGCCCTTATATTACAGGTTTTACGGTTTGACAGGTGTCCCACTTTTTGAGTAGGCATTCCAGAGCTTTTACTTAATGGATCTCAAGCTAATAAAGACTTTTCCGATTATTTAGGAATACCTACGCTACCAAACATACCGAGAAAATAAGCAATGCCGCGATCCGATCAATTTGCATGACCTCGACATCTTCCATGAGAATCTGAAAAAGCATTCTTGTCGTCTTCTTAATGAAGTGAATCTACTAAAAGGAAGCAGAAACGTATACAAGACGTTCTCCTCGATTTTCAACACTTCTGGAAAGCCACGCCCATTTTTCGAGAATGGAAAAACGGGGAGATGAAGAAGCTGTTGGATGGGAAAAAAGGAAGAGAGGCTCCTCCCGGGTTTGGTTGTATCGAATTGCAGAATCGAACTTTCACCTCCATTATATCTAGCAGTTTAGAATGGACTCTCTCTTTTTTTGGTGGGACAAGAGAAGAAGAAGAAAAAAGAATTTGTTTCATGGATAAAAGAAAATGGGAATGTTAAGTAGAGAAAAAGGATTATTACAAATGGGAGAGAGAGAGAGAGAGAGAGAGAGAGAGAGAGAGAGAGAGAGAGAGAGAGAGAGAGAATATTGTTTTCTGATGTTTTGTGACAAAACACGCTAGATAAAGAAGTTCCTCCCAAAAAAGTGTGTTTTATTTGCATGATGTGTGACCAATCAAACTCCAAAAAACTTTTCGGCTCGTCTCGGTTTTCATTTATCGGAAATAGAAGGTTGTAAATTTTGGGGAAGGGTGGTGGTCAGCAACAACGGACAAGAGGGCTTAAAATTTTTAGAAAATTAGGAGAATAATATTTTTAGATTACGGTAGTTTTCGTTGTAGAACCTTTGGCCACGTAAACTGACGTTCATCTTCCACAGCTCAGAATTTTTGTGCCAGAATAATAATTAAATGTTTTCTATAACCTACTACATAGAAACTCTTGTCACTATATTTTTCAAACTCTCCACAATTTTCTACCATCTATGACTCATCATCCTACAAAACAAAAAACAACAAATTCAGAAAAATCCTAAACAACATTTCTCAATTGTTTTCTACATATCCCTCCCTACTTTTTTTTGCTCCTGCTATCTTTTTCTCTCTTTTTTGGGTAATTGAATCAAATTATGACCGCCTCATGTACTACTAGCAAAAACCTCATAAATCAGGATATTATCTTTTTCGCTGCAGAAGAAAAATTCTAGTCGATGGTCCGAAGAAGATGTTTTGCATTCACGTGGTCAAGAAGAAGCAGTCGAAATGAAGTTAATCAAGTTATTTGCCCGAGGCGACACAAAGGAAAAAGTATTAGAATAAAAGTTGATGGACAAGGCAGTTGGGAGCGAGATGAAGAGTATATTTGAATGTAAAGGGCATCCAGATGAGGTGATGACGTGGCAATGGAAAACATAACATGTGATACGGGAAACAACAAAAAATACTATTGATTGGCGAACTGTTTTTTTATTCATATTATGAGACAGCTACATTTGTTCATGTATTAATTTGAAAATGTTTTTGAATAGGTTTTTTTGGTATTGAAAAAAATGTTTATTTTAAAAAAATTAAAGATGCTGCAAAAAATTTTTTCTTTGCAGATAATACCGTACTCCTCTGATAGAAGCCACACAGCCTAAATTTGAAAATGAGGGTCCTGCTATTACAGGTTTTACGCTGGGTCTTTTTCGAAATTAGAAAAGAAAATATTGCTGGTTTTTCACTGCTGTATTTAGTTCAAAAATTAATTAGATGTTCATGTTAAAATGACGAAAATAATGGAGTAAAATTCCTTAAATGAAAAAACTGGTATCAAAAAAATATGACTCGTTTTAGGAACTTCTTTTTATATATTTTTCAAAATAGGAAAATTCTCAAATTTAAGCGGTAACTATAAATAAGAAAAAACCAAAATCAGAATACACTACTCCTAACTCAATTCCTTTCAAACGTTTCAGAATGAGTTCCGAAAATCTTGAAACTTCCAAAAAAGATTTTCTTCCGGTCAAAGCACATTCCCACAAAAAAAGCTTGTCTAATTCGAGTTAATATACAAAGTGACCTAAAGAGCAAAAAACTCGGAAAAGGAGAGGAAAGAGTTGTTCCTTGTTTCCATGTATATAACTCAATCAAGTGGACAGATGGAGAAGCCCCGACTCTATGAACTCTTTTTGAATGCGTAAATAGGAGTAACAAATAGAATCAAGGTGTAGTTTAGATTAAATGAAACTGGAGCATAGATATCGTGATTTGGTGTTTTGGAATTTTTTCGGAAGACTACGGTAAGTTTATTGGTCTAAAGCCTCTAACAAGGGAACCATGTTTAGCCTTCATCTCAGAATTTTTTCTAAATTCGCTCATTTATAGTTTCAAATACGGGCTTTCTCGTGGTGTATTCGGTTTTCTGCACAAATTTCTAGAAGTCGAGTTATGGACTGTTTAAGTGATTTCAGTACTAATTTCTCATTTTTGGAGTGAGTTTTTGAAAGGGTTAATAGGAGTTTTTTGGCATTGTTTGAGTGTCAATCGTAATTTTAAAGGTTTCTCTACAATCTGACAAAGTTTCCTCTTTTTTCAAAAAAAAAAATTTTTTGAAAAAATTTTTGCCATGGGTATGGGTTGGTTTTGGTTTGGGCATGGGTATGGTGGTTTGCCATGCCCTTTGCGAAATTTTCAATTTTTCGAAAATTTTTTAAATGTGCTAAAATGAATTCTAAACGCATAAAAATGATAAAATGAGTCTTTTCACAAGATTCTGTAGCCTATAACCGTTTTGAAATCCGAAATAAGTGATTTCTTCCAAAACTCCAATGAATCGTAGTCCTTCGAAAATCACCCAATAGCACTCAAATATTGTGAAAACATAGATTTACATAATTCTTGACTTATTTATAACAGTTCCGCAACCAATATGATCAAATAGGGGAATTTCGACTGACATTTTGAGTAGATAAGGCTTTTCAGCAGTGCTTCAAGAATTTTTTCAGAAATTATCTTTTTCGAGCTTTTTCCTACTGAAATAATAGAGCAAACATAGTTTTGATTTTCGAAAAGTTCAAAGCATTCCTCCAACATCAAAGAAAAAAGAAAAAAGAAAATGGACAGTGACGGAATCGAACCCCAAACTTGTTATAACATATTAATATATTACTATTCGTCCCCACTATCCACTCGGCCACTGTTGCTCGTTTCTTCCACAGTGGAGAATATAGAAGAAAGGGGGAAAGTGGAAGGGAAGGAGACCAAAAAAACAGCATATTTTCAGATGGACTTTTCTCGGCTTCTAGAAATTTGTGCAGAAAACCGAATACACCACAGGAAAGCCCGTATTTGAAACTATAAATGGGCAAATTTAGAAAAAATTCTGAGATGAAGGCTAAACATGGTTCCCTTGTAAGCTAGAGTTGTTAGGAAAAAGTGAGCGGGGTAAAATGACGAATTCTTTGAAAACTGTATGATTTTTGAAAGAAAAAATTTGATTCAAAATTGAAGATCAAGGGGTATTCTCCTTAAAATTGAGACAGTTGAACGAAAAAGTCGAAAAAAAGCAGACCACTTTTTTGGAAAATTCAGTGAATGACCTTGGGTACAAAAGTTTGACTTACTAATCTGCAGGGTTATTCTCACAAAGTCGCTATTGAAGGTTTCAAATTGAAACTTTCAATGCAAAATTCTGAAGTACAGTACACCTAAAACATCGAATCGATCACTACCGAAAAAATATGTAATAGAAAGGTCCCATACTTTTAACTTTGCGCAAATTCATCTCGGTTTACATGAGAGATATTAAAAATCTGTTAACTGATAAAATATTGGCTATATTATGATAAACAATTTATCAGTTGACCACTTTCAGATATCTTCGACAGGGACTTAGATACAGGGGCTCAAAGTTGACGGTTTGATTATTTGTAAGAGGAAATGTGGAAACGTTTTTGACTTCATTCTGATCAGAAGAAGTGTTACTTCTCAATCATAAATCGAAAATCATGTTAACCGAAAATAGTAGTTCCGACAACTAACAAATCATAAATCTTCTAATAGTAAGATCACTGTTTAGTCTCTGGAAGGTGTTATAGAAGAATATTAAATTCAGAAGAAGAAGAAGAAGAAGTCAGAAGAAAAATAAAAGAAACAACTAACGACCTCCAATTTTAAGATTAAACTAGCACGGAAACACTAAACCACAACCTAGTTTTCAAGTATGAATTCTTGGAAAAATCAAAAAATCAATCAAATCCTAATTTCATAATGTTGGCCGTCACTAACAACCTATTGCATATACACAATTGAATATTTATTTATATATATTTTTTTTACACTTTCGTGTCCAAGATTTAGAAATCAAAATTAATTAAGAAAACTGGGTTAGTTCTAGGAAAACAAAGTTGTTTGAAGGTTAAAGTACATGGAAAATTGTTTAGACGAGATGGTGCAATGAGCAAAGTCTCCGTTTTTGACACTTTTCTCAAATATAATGAAACGAGAGAGTGTTGGAGATGAAGAGACGGAGAGAGAAATGAGAGGGAAAGTTTGTTGGAACAATCGGATAATTAGAAACAAAGAGAGAGGACACTTTTAGACTGAATGTTTCATAATTGAAATTGAAATAAAAGAAGAGAAAGAGAGAGAGAAAAATTATAGCGATGAGTAATCGGATAATTTTGAAGCCTTAGGATACCGTACCCTTTTTTGTTTCTAAGAAACAGAGAACGTATTTTTTAATAAATTCTCAAGATCAAAATACAATTTCCTGCAAGAGTACTTCCGCTTTAACTTGTTTCTATTATATAAAAAAAATTAAATTACCGCAGCCATTTGATTTTTAAATTGTTAATTTTTCCAGATTGGATTTTCAGATTGCATATTATCTTTTGAAATAATAACGAAAAGTCACGTCTAAATTTTGTAGAAAATTTTGAAGATGAAGGGATTCTTAGATGATGTTGTAATGTCCGAAAGTTTATCAATTTCCCGTATTTTCAGTGAAAATTTTATTAACTGATAGAACTCTTGTAATATTATGATAAGCATTCATCAGTGGACAACTTTTTGATATCTTTCACAAATACCGAGATAATTGAGCTCAAAATAAGAATTGGGCGCAAAGTTAAAAGTTAGGGAGCTCTTCTATAACAGGTTTTACGGTAGTAGATTTTGTCGTACAGGAAATTTTAAAGTCTATTAACCATAAATAGAACTACAATTTTGTAGTGAACAACGTTTAAGTAGGAATTCGCCCAAATGATATGAACCGTTTTTTTCTGGAAAACTTGGCCATAGGTTAGTTTCAAGCGGTTTATATATTTCAGATCAATTTGTAAAAAAAGTGTTCTACTACAAAATAAAGGTCTATTTGTGTTCAGTAAACCTGAACATTTTCAATCTCATAGTACAAAATCTACTATATTTTGTAGACGTTCAAATCATTTACCACTAACATACCGTGAAATACCGTAGTCCCTTTAATAGAAGCCCACCCTAAAAAAGGCGCGACGCTCTTTAAAAGTGACCCAAGGAAGAAATCTTGCAGAAAGAAAAAAAAGGGACCTTCTCTTTTTCTCGTTTAGGGAGTGTCGAAATCAAATGAGAAAAATGCGCGGGTGGAAGTGGGAGTGACCAACGACAGATGGACACTATTCAGCATTTTGGAAATGGCGAGACCGACATCATTCGTTCTCCGTTTTCTTCGTCTTCTCCTTGGGTCATTTAATTACCCAATCTTTTTTCTGCGGTCCCGTATATTTTGGTGCTGCCCTTCGTAACAACCAGGAAAAGAGCCCCGCGCTGACCCATTTAGGAAGGAAAAACCCGAAAAACGTACACATTTTACGGCTTTGTCTAATTCATTGAGAATGGAAATCGGTGGAAAAAAGAAAAGGAGCTTGGAAGAAAATATATACGGAACTCACCATTGTTTATTACGTTTTGAGAATCTTTGAGAAGGCTTTGATGGGTAGATCACGGGATGTCGTTGAGAGGAAGTAGAAGATGTTATGATTCTGAAAGAAAGGTAATCTCATAAAAAGCATCGATATCATTGGAATTTCTGAAAAAGTTGAAGAAGAAGAAAAGGGGAAAGTCTATGTTTGGATTATAATCAGGGTAAATGGATGGGTGGAATGAGAGGAGATGATGACCCTCTCATCCTATTAAATAATTCTTTATACTTTTGAGGACCGAAGAACAAAGTTATTAAGATAATTATGAAAACGACGTTGGCAAAACACACATGTCTAGAGGGAAGAGAACTAAAGTCTACTAGGGATGGGTGAAGATTTCGAATCAATGAATCCTGAAAGTCAGATCCTTACCAATTTTTCGTTTTTAGCACAATGTGGAGTTTTGAATTTTTGAGATTATACTGAACTTAACAACTTCGAAGTCATAAAGTTTGATGTATTCTACAGTAGAATCCAACAACTCGAGATCGAACAAACTGGGTTAAATTCTCTCGAATTTAGAATTTTGAATTGATCCTAATTATAACGTTCGATACACATGAATATGAAAATTAGAGGAATCCTGTCATATGAGAGATGCTCGGAAAAGCTTTTTCGAAGTTTTGGAAAATTAAAATTTTCAAAATTTCGGAACTTTGGAATTTCGGAATATTCCGATTCTGAAATTCCGGAATTTCAGAATTTCGGAACTTTGGAATATTCAAATTTTACAAAATTTCGGAATTTGGGAGTATTCCGATTTTGACAATTTCAATGTTTTGGAATATTCCGATTTTAAAAATTTCGATAATTCGGAATTTTGGAATATTCCAGTTTTAATAATTTTGGAATTTCGAAAATTTTGAATATTCTCGTTTTTAAATTCTCGGAGTTTGGGAATATTTCGATTTTGACCATTCCAAATTTTGGAATATTCCGATTTGGAAAATTTTGGAATTTCGGAAAATACCGAGTTTCAAAATTTCGAAATTTAAGAGTATTCCCATTTTTAAAATTTCGGAGCTTCTCAAAATTGTAATTTCTAAGTAGAAATCTCACTTTCGAGAAAATAAGTGAAAAAAAACGAGAAAATCAGTGAAAAATATTCCAAAAACGCAAAAAAATAAGAGAAATTCCGATCGAGGCCCACACAGAAATTTTTTGCGAGCGCCATTAAAATACCGTAGTCCAAAAAGCTCTAATTCCAGAAAAAAAAGCTTTGGAAATATTCTGGTCGGCATTTCATTCTGAAAATGGTTATTTTTGGAATCTTCAGAGTTTCGAACTTCGTTCTGAACACCCCTTATATCCTAACAACCCTTACTGTACAAGTTCTAAAATCCTACCTGTATCCTTTTTAAATTAAGTATTCTGAATCCTGAAATCTATAACTAACTCTACTTGGAATATTTTCAGACTTCGTGCATTTTCAGCACTTCCAACTATCCAAACTCCACACTCTCTGGTCAGAACAATTTTCAAAAACCCGGATTGCTCAATTAGTTCTCTAGAACTCATTTTCCAAACTAGGTGTAAATAAATTTGAAAAAAAATTAGAATCGGAAAACGTCATTTTCTCTCTCTCTCTCTCTCTCTCCCTCCCTCCAATTAAAATGGACACAGTTATTAATAAACAGTGCAAGCTTCCGGTCTTTTTGAAAAGAGGAGCAGTGGAACAAATGAGGGATTCCCGCTGAAAAGAGAATGGAAGAAGAAGAACTGAAATGTGAGATGATGTGGACTTTTTTGTGCAAATTGATGAGGAGGGATCAAAAAGATTGGACGGCAACAAAAAAGGACGAGAAGGATTCTGAAGAGTTCACAAAAAACAAAAAAAAATGGGTGACGAAGAAGTAGAAGGAACCGAATTTGACACAGAAGGGGTAACATCTTTTTCCTTCTTCTTCCAAACGAAATCTAATAATTTATGGAGAAGAGTTTCTCTAGAGAAGGGGATAAGGATAAGTGTGGAAAATGGGAAAAGGACAAGAAAAACATCCTTTTTTAGATTGAAGTGTCGGAAAGTTTTGGAAAGGTTGCAGAGGGGAAAATGTTTATTTGGATTACGAGAAATTATAAATAATCAGGTTAATATGATAACTTGATAAGAATTCAAGAGGGTTCCGAAAATGGGTTCACTAACAAAAGCGAAGTTTTCATTTGTTTTAAAGGCGACCGAAATTTATTTTTGTTTAAAAGTAATCCCGAAGTTATGTATTTTCATAAAATTATTGAAAAAATTCAGAAAAAAAAATCTAAAGCCCTGAAAAACGCCGTCGGAAATGCACGCCGCTGGGTGGGACCATAGATGGATTAAATTTTTGGAATGTTTTTGATAACATATAACTTTAAACCTAAATTTCATTTTCAAGAATTTTTCTGTGACATCAATACCGTTAAACCTGTATTAAAGGGCATCTTTAATAGAAGATCCCTTCAAGTCGGATTTGAAAAAAATTGAAGGTCCCCGTAATAGCTCAATTTTGGGGAAATTCATAGGCTTGCATGAGTTTTGAACAAAAATTCAGCGGGTTTTTCCATGACAATTTTAGAAAGAAATGTGAGGAAAAATAGAAAAACCACCTCTAATTGAAGGGCCTTTGTAATAGAAGAGCCTTTCGGAGGAACCTTGGGACAGTAGAAGGGTTCTTCTGATACATGTTTTACGACAACTATCAAAACTTTTCGTGAAATATTTGAAACTCAATAAAAACCCCCTTTTTTAAAAATCAACCAAAAAAGCTAAACCGAACTGAAGCCTAATTATAGATCTCAGAAGTAATTTGAAAGGGTTTAGTTCCTTGTCTGGAACCCTTGAAACCAGAATACGAAATTTGAAAACTTCCAGAATGTTCGATAAGCTCAAAAAAGTTTTAACAAGGTCTAAAAAAACTCAAAATTAACGTCTTCTGAGAATCAGAAGGCACGTGCAAATGAAGAAGGATTCCTAGGATTTCATTTCCAGACTGGAATGGAGGAGAGAACCCATGAAGACATAAAGAGAGATGCGCTCAGGCTTAGCACATGACCCAAATTAACGGCTTCTCTGCAAATGACGTCTTTGATTGAATTCATTTTGAGGGCAAATAGAAGCAGAAATTGCCACGTCACGAGCCAAAAAATTCTGTGCAAAGGACGCAAGATCTCATTGAGAATTCATTGAAAAATGGAACAGGTTATGGTAATTTTCATGGTGTGAGTCCAGTTGTTCAAATAACCAAAAAGTGAAATGAGGAGAAGGAAAAAGAAGCAAAAGGAGGAATTTCCATTTTTGCAGAGGTGCTGTTATGTAGGGTGGACCGAATAAAACGAAACCAGAGAAAAAGAGACAAGGGTAATTGAGACAAACAAGCGGGACCAAAGGGACAAACTTTTTTTGAAGAAGAGGATCAGAGCGCACTTGAAAATCTGGAGAATCGGAAAGGAGATCTTTTGAACTTTCAAAAATAAAACAGAATATTTTTTGCTTGTTCTTATCCTATCCAAGAAAAAAATGGTTAGGATTGTGTCAGTTCTGGCAAAGTGTACCTTTTATAAATACTCCACATTGTCAGTTTTATTTGATGTGATAATGGGGCTAAAGATTCTGAATGTGGAGATTGAGCATCATAAAAAAAAAAAAGTAGATTTGTAAGAATCTCAGAAGGAGAAAAAAAAAGAAAGAAACACTTTTGTATTGTTCGAATATGTAAATTTTATGTAGGAAAATCACTTTTCAGAAAAACAGAAAAAGTTTATTTGTTCTCATCTGAAAAAAAGAAAAAAATACAGAATACAAAAGTTTCAAACAAACCAAAAATTGTGAAAAAAAACAGTATTGATGAAAAAATAGGATTCCCACGGTGTTTGGATGATCAGAGGATCTGTTTGTTCATGACAGTTTGAGTGGGATGTGTTGGTTTTTTGTTGGGGGTTTTTCAATAAGACATCCAGAAAAGTATTTTTAAGTGAATTTTTGGCAATTTTGACCATTTTCAGAAGTCTGGAGCTCGGCTGTCAAATGTCCGATCACTTTGAAAACTTATAAGGGTATAAAACAAACCTAGATTCAAAACTTTAAATCCACAAAAATTTTTGAAAATTCCTAGTTTTTCAGCCATTTGCCAATTTCTGAAAAAGAGCTGTAATTTCACATTTTCAGTACAAAAACTGCCTGTCAGAAATCGACAAAAAGCTGAAAAACTAAGAATTTTCAAAAAAAAAATTATGTGAATGCAAATTTTGAATCTAGGTCTGTTTTACATCCTCCAAAATTTCAAAAGTGATTCACAGCCAAGCTCCAGATTTCTGAAAATGGTCAAAATTGCCAAAAATCCGAAAAATACGTTTTTATATCTTACGGGCCGGTACTGTATGTTTCGAATATTGCTAACAAAATTTCTGGAAAAAATACATAAAAAATTATTCTTCGAACTTTCCTGTGACGTATTTCTACTCTAGACTTAACGAAACCAAGTCACAACTGATATAGAAAAATGGCAACATCATTCATATGAAACTGAAATTTTGATAACCTAGTTTTTCAGTCGGTGAAAAAAATGCACATGCTACTTCTACTATTATTAGTTCCTTGTCTGACATTTATTTCAGCGGATGATTGTACGGATTGTGTGAATTCGGGGAGATTGTGAGTTTTGTGAATTCAATCGACAGAACGTAGAAAGGTTCAAATTTCAGATGGTGCTTACAGACTTCTCAATGTGGAGGCACAACTTTAGCATGCAACACTTCTATAACTGTGAGTTTTCAGAATTCAGGTTATCATTCCTTCAACTTTCAATTTTCAGGTTCCCTTAAATTGCCCAAGTTTGCCTCGATTTGCATATAACGATGAATTCATGAGAACTGAAATCATGGTTCTTACAACTGCAGCTCAAAATGAAAATCCTCAATTGTGCTTCGAGTGAGTTTCTGTGTAGTTAATGAGACTTCTGACCCAAATTTTAAATTGTGTTTTGATACCCTACATACCAAATGCATTATCACAGGTCACAAAAAATCATTTTAGCAACCAGATGCCTACTATGAAGCTGTACAAAGTGACGACTGTCAATTGCTCAACAAACTATACTGATGTGACATGTGTAGGATACACTGAGTATGACATCAAAAGAAAAGTGTATTCAAATTTCATTTAAAGGTGCACATGGACAGGATCAGATCAACCAGCTATTAAATGGAGCTATGGAGTAGTAAGTCCGAAGAGAAAATTTAATTCTGAAAGACTCAGTTTTCTTCAGTGGTCTTGAATCTTATTACACTGTTACCAACGGAAAGATTTTCAAAATTATCCAAGATTCATTCATGCTTCTTTGGAATGGAGGAATGCAGACAGACTTGCGTTACCTGAAATACAAATATCCAAACTTTAAACTTTGGGTGAATGGCCACTCTCTCGGGTCTGCTTTAGCATGGGCCGCGTCTGCGTGGGTTGTAAATATCGGATTGTATAAACCAGAAGATATGAAAGTGGTCGTCATGGGTGCTGCACGAATTTCAGATTATAACTTTGCAGTTTGGCATACACAGACGGTAAAAATTCTGAGTTTGCCAGAAGTAATTAATTTTCAGTTCCCTTACAATTTTCACATCCTCCATCGATCCGATCCTGTCGCCCACACTCCCACATTCCTTCCCTCTTCTGTTCCTTTCACAACGTTGTTTTATCCTAAAACGGAAGTTTGGTAAGTTTGAATGGTCTTCTGTAGACTGTCATTTGGTTTACAGGTACAACAACTACATGAACCAAGGGGACCCATACCAAGTGTGTCAAGAAGCGGATGGACCGTTCTGTAGCGGCAGTGTTGACCCAAAAGCGACCCAGTATATGGACCATTTGTACTATTTCAACATTGAGTTGCCTGGGGCAGCTACCCTCCAACCCCTTCTAAAGGTTCCCTCTAACCACGCAACGACACTCCGCTATACCGCTCGGCGCGCGCACAGTTAAAATTCAGTTTTGAGGGATTGCGAGCTTGGATTTGGCTCGTGGTTGTTCTTTTAAGGATTTTAAGTGAGTTTGCTTGAATTCTAAGCTTTTATTTGTTGTTTCTTTCTAACTTGTTCATAGTAAACCGATTTTGTTACATTTCTTGTTGATTTTCTTCTATTTTATCACAGGAACTGATACCCCGGACATACCGCGGGCAATTATTGACTTGCCAGGATGGGGACACGCGGGATGTCCCATGAATATCAGTGCTTATGCACAACCTTGAATTTAAAATTTTCAATAAAGCATATTTATATAGTTGATCATATTTAAGCTTGCGGCACCGTAGCTCAGCTGGTTGCAGCGCGGTACCTCCAGCTTTGAGTCCGCAAGTTCAACTCCTCGAGGGACCTTTTTGAATGGAATGTTTAAGTACAGCAGGTTTTTACTTTAACTTTAAAAATTGAAACTTAAGTGAACCAAGGATCCGCATAGTCATTTGATTTCTGGAACTTCCGAAAAAGATTTTCCTTATTTCGATGTGACACAATTCTACCCTAGACCCTAACATCAGTTCGAAACTGATAAGAAAAATGGCAACACTTTCCATATAAAAAGAAATAATGATAGCACAGCTTTTCAGACACTTTTTCTGTTCTAAAAAATGCATATTAACCTATTACTACTGGTTTCGTGTTTTTCATTTGTTTTCTCAGATAGCTGTTCAAATTGTGTGAATTCGGGAAAGCTGTGAGTTTTGAAAAAAATTCAGATTTTCAAGACAAAATTTTCAGATGGTGCTTGCAGAATTCTCAATGTGGAGACACCACTTTAGCCTGCAACACTTCTATAACAGTGAGTTGAAAATTCAAGATTTCATCTCTTCAATTTGCAGGTTCCCCTCAATTGTCCGAGTCCTCCACAATACGGATATGACGATGAATTCATGAGATCTGAAATCATGGTTCTCACAACTGCAGCTCAAAATGAAAATCCTCAATTGTGCTTTAAGTGAGTTTCTGTGTAGTTAAAATTACTAGATTCGTGTTTCCTAACCCACTTTTTTCTTATCGCTTTGTGAAACCAAATATGATGAAAATCTAGCACAAGTCAGAAAAACTTGTAACTAAACACTGTTTTAGCAATCAAATACCGACTATGAAGCTGTACAAAGTGACAACTGCAAATTGTTCAACAGTCTATAATGATGTTACATGTGTTGGATATACTGCTTATGACACCAAACGGAAAGTTATTTCAATTTCCTTCAAAGGGGCACACGGACAGGATCAGATCAAGGAAATGACCGATAATTGTGTTAAATAGTTAGTTTGTTAGTTGGAAGGAATACTCGGGTTCACAATTTCTTTTCCAGCGGCCTTGAGTCTTATTACACCGTTACCAATGGAATGATTTTCAAATGCATTCAAGACTCTTTCATGCTCATTTGGAATGGTGGAATGCAGGCGGACTTGCGATACCTGAAATACAAATATCCTAGTTTTGAACTTTGGGTCAATGGACATTCTCTCGGATCATCTCTTGCATGGGCCGCATCTGCGTGGATTGTGAACATTGGATTGTACAAACCAGATGATATGAAAGTTGTTGTAATGGGGTCGATGAGAATTTCTGATTACAATTTTGCAGCTTGGCATACACAGACGGTGAATAATCTAAAAAGCAATCTACAACTCTATTGATAACTTTTCAGTTCTCCTACAATTTCCACATTCTCCATCGATCTGATCCCGTCGCCCACACTCCCACATTTGTTGCTTCCACTAACACAACGTTGTTTTATCCCAAAACTGAAGTTTGGTAAGTTTGAATTTTCTTTCATAAACTATCATTCGGTTTACAGGTACAACAATTACATGAACCAAGGAGACCCATACCAAGTGTGTCAAGAAGCTGATGGACCGTTCTGTAGTGGCAGTGTTGACCCGAAAGCTACACAGTATATCGATCATTTGTACTATTTTAACATTGACTTGCCAGGATGGGGGCACGCGGGATGTCCCATGAATATCAGTGCTTATGCACAACCTTGAATTTAAAATTTTCAATAAAGCATATTTATATAGTTGATCATGTTTAAGCTTGCGGCACCGTAGCTCAGCTGGTTGCAGCGCGGTACCTCCAGCTTTGAGTCCGCAAGTTGGGACACGCTGGATGTCCCATGAACATCAGTGCTTATGCACAACCTTGAATCTCTTGTTTAACTTGAGAATAAATTCTGAATATTTTCAATACATTTTCATTCATGTTTAACTATTCTGATTGTATGTTTCTATTCTAACTTACAACAAACGGTTAGCTTCTATAGGTCACATGCAGAGTCTTGGAAATCCTAAAATTTATGCCAATTTGGGAATTAAAGGAAGTACATCTCAATTCATTCATTTTTCCCTACCAGGATACATCGATATGAAGAGGGGAACAGAAATAGAAAAGGGAAAAAATGAAATTGGGAATAAATTGTGTTTCTGTATACAACACAATGTTTCCAATATTTTCGATTAATACTTTCTTTCTGGAGGGCGGGGGGCAACAGGAAAAATGAAAAAAAAGAATAAATGAATTGATTTTGCGAAAACCTGTCAAAGATGCCACACAATTATCTGATTCTCTGACCACACATGCGTGACTTGTGGTAGGATTTGTACTTTGGTGTTCATTATCCCAAATGTATCTGAAAAACGATAAAACTATTTTGAAACCATGCCAATATAAGCTGTTTTTTGAACATACTAAAAAATCACTAACACTTTGGGCAAAGAGTGCGTTGGTGGTGTTGCCTGTCTCCCTTTAAATAACGTAGAATATCAGGAGCAGTGAGTTCGTCTTGATCTATAACAACATATTTGGCTTGATACAATTTGGATTCTGGGTTGAACGGTTCCGTCGTCTCCCTTACTTTCATGAACACCGATTTAAAAACAGGAGAATGGGTGAGAAAGTTTTCAAGTGTTTTCATATCCGCGAATATCCAGGACAGTTTTATACAGATACTAACACATAATGATAGGTTCTGGAGTTGCGGAATGAAAGGAACAAAAAACGGGAGTCTCCCGGTAAAGGGTCTCAACAAGTATTTCATGTTTTCCGATTGCCAATAATACTCCACAGAGTTTCCGAAGAAATCAAGGAAATAATTATAAATACTTTTGATTACAGATTCTTTGTCACATGGGTAAAATGATGCTATATAATAATTGCATTGATCGGATGATGTGAAATAAAAAAAACTTTAATGATCCGTTCATAACTCATTGTGACTCACCCAAAGTCAATGCTCTTCCCACATACGTTCAACTGAAAATTAAAATACCCATCCTCCTCGTGTTTCATGATTCTCATGATCGTGTCCCATCTTCGGTCATAGTTAATATGAACATACGGCTGATCAGTGTCTAAACAGTCATACGTAATGGAACTGATCCTTTTGAACCTATTCCTTTTGGAAGTGTATATTGATTTCTTCATATTCTTCGAGGCGAAGGAAAGAAGAAAAATATCGGAGCATTCCATGTTACAGAGTATCTCATCTTGGACCAAATACGGATATTTGGATATAATCATTCTTGGTTGTTCTGAAAATATTGAAGAAATTGTAGAAGAGAAAAAAATGGTCCGAAAAAAGTAACCGTTTTCAGTTAACAGGAGATTATGATAAAAGTCGAGAAATTTGAATCAGATGGATAACTAATTTTTATCAGATAAAACTGCCTGGATTTGAAAATGCCCGTATAAAACGGCTCCAGACATTTCGCAAGCGGACATTTCGAAAGTGTGGTGGATGAATTTCAGACTACAGAAACTATTTTAGGGGTTTCAAACATGCTTTTTCTGATAGAACACAATTTGAAAGCTGAAAAAATCATCAAAACATACTTTTGAAAAAATTAAATTTTGATTTTTTTTCGAATTTCAGAATATGTTCTATCGGAAAAGCACATTTGAAAACCCTGAAATAGTTTTTGTAGTCTGAAATTCATCCATTCGCCCGTATTACCACATTTTCGAAATGTCCGCTTGCGAAATGTCCCGGAGCCTAGAAAACTATCCGTTAGGAAAAGAGATCAGTATTGGAAGAGGGTCTCCCGACGTGACAAATGACACAGTCAGATACGATATGGGTCGGGATGCCTCCTGACTGCGGTGAACAAGGTGACATCCGTTCGTCTACACCCCTTTTTGTTTCCCACACAATTATTCTCTTAGTGATCGACAGCCAGTTGAATGTTAATTAATTGGTGGAAGATTTATTCTTTGTGTTAGTGATGTCTCAGGGAGGATTAAATGCACTAATAATGTTATTCACTCCCGGGAAGGTCTGGCTTTGAGATCTAGGAGCGTGCTGGAAAAATGGATCTCTTCTGGAATCGGAAGCTCGTAAAAAATCGGAGGTCCAGAATTAATCAAAGGCCCATAATTTTTCAAATTCTGAAGTTGAAAATCCGATCCGATGAAATATTCTACGGATATTCAAACTGTTCGTAAACAAGACTAGCAATGCGGTCTCAAAGTTCAAATTGCTGCAGTACTCCGATTTTCATGGGCTTTCGATTTCCGAAGAAAGCCAAGAAATTAACCGAGTAATGATAATCTGAATTTCTCCCAAATGCTCACCTTTCTAACGATCTCGTATTTTTATGCCTGATTTTTTGGATACTCCAAATGCAACATGAACCCAAACTTGTATTGTGTATTGTGCTAAAAAGTTGAATACTCCAAAAGGATGATTACGTTCCATATCAAAAGTTTCTATTGAATACATTCAGGTACCCTTAAATTGTAGTATTCAATGAAAATTCTATAAAAAGGAATATCTCCAACTCATTGACCTTCAGTCCTTTTGGAAGTGAACTCCAGATATGATTCAAAATTTTGCAAAGTTCTTCCTAGAAACTGAATTTTGGATTCTGGCCTTTTCAGAAATTATTATACTCTTTGGATCTTTTTTGAAAAAATAAAATTAGAGGCCTCGATTTTTCATTAGTCAATTGTATGGTTTCAAAATGAGTTCTGAATGCGTTCTAGACTTCTTCATATGTTCCCAACGGTCACCGATTTTTCGAATGTCTGAATATTTTTACTACGCACCTCCTCCAAGCGTGAAAAACAAAAAACAATATGCAAATTTGTGTTTTCAGTGAACACCTCTATTCTACTACACCTACCCAAAAATAAATCATGTTCTTTTGGTCTTGTTTTGACACTTTTTTTGGTTCTTATCATCTTTGACACCAGACAGTCTAAAATTGACTCATCAGACGCCGCCTCTTAAAACCCTTCAAGATGTACTCCATTATCAAATCACTTTTAATCATTCTATCAATTATGGTTTTGATATTACTTCTACTTGGCTTGCTGCCAAATTTCTTTTATTTCGTCCATGCTCAGAACTGCTCGAATTGCGTTGAATCTGGGAATATGTATGTGTCAAACTTTTGGGTTTCTATGAATCTCTAGAAATTTCAGATGGTGCGTTGAATCTGCTCAATGCAACGACACATTTCCCTCATGCCAAACTCAGATTTCAGTGAGATTTCAGATTTGAGTGAAATTGTTCTGAAAAAAAATGTTTTCAGCTGCAACTAAATTGTCCAACCCTTCCAAATACAAAATATGCGTATGATGATAGTTTTATGAGAACCCAACAGTTGGTTCTTGCCTCCGCATCACACTGTGATAATCCACAACGTTGTTTTGAGTGGGTTATTTGGGATTTGTGTACGGTATAAAGCTCAATTATCGGTTCTTTCAAAAGATATCGAAAACTTCACACTGTCAACTTTGAGCCTATTTATCTTATTTCTTGTTGAAAATACCAAAAAGTGGTCAACTGATGATTTATTTATCATAATATCAGCACTATTTCATCAGTTGACAGATTTTTGATATCTCTCATAAAAACCAAGATAATTGAGTTCAAAGTGCATATAAAGAGTGGGCTTCTACTGGAGATAATATGGAATTTTTCTGTGCGTTCAAAGGTACACCGTACCATCACAATAGCTGCTCTAAAAATCTTATTAGTTATAGAACTTATAGGCAACATTTTGAAACAGTTAAAACTTGTACTAGATGTTCTTGAACAATACGTTTAAAATATGATTTTCAAATTTGAACACTTTCGAGCTTGCAAGAATCTTGATCAATCTTTGCCGCAAGCTCCCAAATCTGGGATTTCTGTGCCCAGATAGCAGTCCAAAGTGACTGTCAGATTCTCAACGTTTCCAATTTGCCCACTCGAAACAAGTTTGCCCGTAGACCCCTAAAACGACGAGACCCGCAAAAAATTTGCGCTTCAAAAAACAAATTTTTTAAAAACCTCGTAAAATGGTACATTTGCGGGTCTCGACGCGATAAAGGGTACAGTCGCACTGATTGCAACTGTGTAAATTAGGAATCGTGGGAATTCGGACGTCCCTTTGAACTACTTTCTGAGCCCAGAAATCCCCGCATTGGGACTTTTGGACGCCACAGTAGTTCAAGATTTCTTTTGCACCCTAACAATCTGTGACTAGATGTTAAAATTAAGTTCTTAAAATTAGAATTATCGTATTTCCTTCCTAAAAAAATTCCTGGCAAATCCTCAAACCTCATTTTTATCAATTTTCCGAAAATTTTTTACCGTAAACAAGAGATTATGTCTTAAAAATTTTGACATGTCGTAGACAGACTTTAACGTTATCAGTGCAACTTTACAGTTGTTGACTTTATAAAAACGTCCGAATTCTTTTACACGTTTACCTGGAATGATCAAATATCTCGTTCCTACAATACTGAAATGTAGTTCGGCGCAGAACAAAAAATCTTACTAGAGACCTCCTTGGGATACTGGAATATGGTTTTAAAATGTTGATTTTCTCGAATGGCAGCTAAGAAAAATAAGTTTAAACTTTCAGCAGCCAAATCCCAACTATCAAAGTGCTAAGCGTCCGGACTGTCAATTGCTCCGCGAACGCTGAAGGTTTCGAAAGATCTAGAACTCAAAAAAGATTTTGAAAAGTTTCAGAAGTCACTTGTATGGGATACACAGCATACGATGTCAGCCGAAAGATTATAATCATGTCTTTCCGAGGATCGAAAGGTCCTTATCAAAATCAGCAAATGGCAGATGGAATGGCCTCTGGGTGAGATTAAAAGAAGTTTCCGTCTTCATCTGCGAAATTTTGTTTTCAGAGGTCTCTTAAATTATTTTGGACACTCTGGAAAAATATTCAAAATAGGTTACGACTACTTTCAATTGCTTTGGAACGGAGGAATGCAGCAGGATCTTAGGAGTTTGAAGTATAAATATCCAGGATTTCAATTATGGATCAATGGACATTCTCTCGGAGGAATGCTTTCATGGGTTGCATCTTCGTATCTTGTCACTAGTGGTTTATATAAACCAGAAGATATCAAAGTTGTGGCATTTGGGAGTCCGAGACTTGGAGACTATGATTTTTCACTTTGGTACACTCAAACGGTATCTTTCAGAACCAGAATAAAATTCTACAAATTAATAATTCCAGTTCCCCTACTCATACCACATCATCCATCGTTTGGATCTGATTCCAAGAGTCCCAGTGATCGATCCACATACAAATACAACAGTTTTGTTTCACCCGAGAACCGAAGTTTGGTACAATAACTACATGAAAATCGATGATCCATATCAAATTTGTGAAGAAGCCGATGGAAATTACTGTAGTGCGGCTGTGACAGAAGGATTGACCATGACAGATCATGGATACTATTTCAATGTGAATATGCCGGCGTGGGGAAGAGATGGATGTCCGCAGAATATCAGCGAATATGCACAACTTTGAGTTTCAACTGATTACTATGTACATTATGAATTTGTTCTTATTTTTATAGAAAAAATGTATTTCAAAAAATATTGAGAAAGAATTTCCTAGCCCCATTCAACACCTTTCAATGTTTTGAAATTTATCGCTGACATTTTTTTCTCATAAAAATTAATTCAATGATTTTATTGTTACAACGAACTACTTCTTTTGAAGGTGGGCGACATGAAAATAATTGTTTCTCAACACTTTTTTCATAGAAGCCCCTCGAGGAGTGGAACTCAAACGCTGGAGGTGCTGCGCCGCTAAAAACAAATCCAGGATACTGGAAATTCAATTTTTGTCCTAAACTTTTATTTTGTATTTTTTTTGTATGAAATTTGGCAAAAATCTGTCAAACCTTTTCAGAAACATCTGGGAAAATTTAGGCTCCATACTGGTGCTCAAAAAATAGTTATGCTCGAAAACCACAAACTGAACCTTTTGACCGGTACTGTGAATCTCCTGTCGTTTCAGAGGGCTCATCCAAGCTTAAAATCGAAAAACTTGTTGTTTCTTCATTTTGACCTAAAACATTCAAGCAGCAAATGTTTGCACTACTGTCCTATAAAAAACACCACGCTATCAGATTTTTTAACTTTGCAAACAAACTGAGTCATTAAAATTATGTTGCAATTTTTGACTTTACCAAACAAAATGTATCTGATTTTCGCAGTGTTTTCGCTTCTTATTTTCCAAGTTTTTGCTCAAAATTGCACAACATGTGTTAGCTCTGGAAATGTGTAAGTTCATGATTTTTTTTTCAACTATTGAACTTGTGTGTTCAGTTGGTGTGTGGAATCTTCCGAATGCAAATCGAATTTCTCGTCTTGCCAAACTCAAATTTCGGTATTTAGCTGTAATTTTAATTAAAGAAGCAAGTTATCCATTATTTCTAGCTGAAACTAAACTGTCCGACTCTGATTGATCCTAAATATGCATACGATGATCATTTCATGAGAACACAACAACTAACTTTGGCTTCTGCTTCTCATGGAGATCAAATACAAAAATGTTTCGAGTGAGTTTCTAAACAGCAAAGTTTACAAAATTATTCTGAATTCCAGCAATCAAATTCCCACAATGAAGTTCTTCAATATCCGTATCGTAAACTGCTCTTCAGATGCTTCAGGTTTCCGTTCCTATACGACTTGTCATTCAAAATGTTCTATATTCCAGATGTGACTTGCACAGGATACACAGCTTATGATATTTCTCAAAAAGTTATTGTTATTTCCTTCAAGGGAGTTGATGGAGATGATCAGCTCCAACAGCTGTATGATGGATATGATAATTTGTGGGTTCAAGGAGTTATATTAAGTTTATACTTGTGAACCGGGCCCTGCTATAGTTTCTTTTAGAATCAATATTTTCAGACCATTTAAATTTTTTCCGATAAAACTCAACAAGTGCTACAAATTGATACGATTTTGAAAACTGTATCTTGTTTATGAACAAAGTTACAAGCCAAAAAGGGAACATGCCTACTTTTTTCGACCCGTTACTTTGTTCATATACAAGATACAATTTTCCAAATAGTATTATTTTGTAGCATTCGTCGAGTTCTATTAGATTTAATTTGGTCAAGAAACATTGATTCTAAAAGAAAATATGGCAGGGCCCTGTTTACAAGATCGGTTCGATGAATAACTTTCAGAGGTCTGCAATCATATTTCGGTGTGAATGGAAAAATCTTCAAAATCATTTACAACTGGTTTATGTTACTTTGGAATGGGGGAATAGAAAAGGACCTTCGAAGTTTGAAGTATAAATATCCAGGATGTGATTTGTGGATCAATGGACACTCTCTCGGAGGAGAACTGGCATGGACTGCGGCATCTCTAGTTGCTACTTCTGGATTATACAAACCTGAAAATATAAAAGTCGTCACAATGGCCACTCCCCGCATGTTTGACTACGACTTTGCAATTTGGTTTTCGGCTACAGGTTTCCAAATTCTAAGTCCTTAGAAATGGTATTTCAGTTCCCCTACTCCTATCACATCATTCATCGGAATGACACCATCCCAAGGAGCAACAAAATTGATCCACATACAAATTCAACGGTTATGTTCCATCCCAGAACTCAAGTATGGTACAATAACTACATGAATGAAACGGATCCATATGAAATTTGCGAGGAAGCTGACGGAGATTACTGTAGTGCAGTTGAACAGAAGGATTGAACATATGGGAACATGTTTATTATTTCAATGTGAATTTACCAGAATGGGGAAGAGATGGATGTCCAAAGGATCGAAGTGTTTATGCTCAACCATAAAATATTTTTTTGTTTATTAAAAAATACATATTTTTCTTATCAGTTTGTCTTTTATATTGACCATGAGTCAATTATGCACTCTTTTTAGCAACATTTTTTTTGATCGGTCAAAAATGTTTCTAGAAAATTTTCTTGCTATTTTTATTTTGAGCTCATTAACTGGGGCATCCGCAGATAACTGCTCGAGTTGTGTGAGCTCTGGAAACATGTGAGATTCATTCAACAAGATTTTTTAAAAGATCGAAAATTTTCAGCTGGTGTGTGGAGTCCTCTCAATGTAATACTACGTTTTCTTCTTGTCAAACTCAGATTACTGTAAGTATGAAGCTCTATTTTTCTACTCTTTGAAACTTATAGGAATATCACAAACTCCAAAGAATCCAAGAATGCGAAGTATTCGATGATTCTGAAATTCAAAAACTTTATTAAGTAGATTTTCCAAAGTAAAAGTATCAGAGAACTCAAAAAAAATTTCCCAGAAGTTATTTAGATATTACCCATATATTTTTTAAAGATTCTGAATTTTCGTAAATACATTTTGTTTTTGAAAAATCTGAATGTGATGAAAATGCTCGACTTTTGAAATTATCGGGTTTTTAAAAACATTTTTTAAATTTTCTTTATTCTGGACAATCGGAAAATTCCAGAAACTTGGGTTACGGTACTTTTTCGGGCCCCTCTTCTCCCTCTTTTTTAACAAATCCCAATGGAAATCCGGTCATCTGAACACACAAGAAAATTAGGTTATTGTAATTGGTTGGGTCCCTATAGCTAAATTTAGTATAAATTTAGAATACCAGTAAAACTGAATTTATTTTCAGGTCCAACTAAATTGTCCAGCTCTTCCTAAATATGCCTACGATGATAGCTTCATGAGAACCCAACAGCTAACTTTTGCTTCTGCTTCTCATGGAGATCAGATACAAAAATTTTTCGGGTGAGTTTTAAACATTTTTTGAGATCAAAAGTTAACTTCTTTACAAACAATTTTATTGGGTTGTGTTGCAATTCGCATCATTGTTGCAATTCGCATCATTTGATTGAGTTCAAAGAATGAATTTTCTTGAAAATTGTCGATCAAAAATCTCTCTCGAATTTTTTTTCAGAAATCAAATTCCCACGATGAAACTTTTCAAACTTCGAGCCGTTACTTGTTCGGAGGGAAATGCGAGTATGTGGTACGAATTTAAATTCTGAAAATCAGGAGTTCGTTCAGATATCATGTCGTGGGTTCACCGCTTATGACGTCACCCAAAAAGTGATCGTTCTCTCGTTCAGAGGGTCCAGTGGAACTGATCAGAGTGAACAATTGAATAATGGATTTATTAATGAGTTTGGAAAATTCGAAAGAAATAGTTGCATTGTTCTCTTTCAGAGGAATCCAGTGGTATCCTGATATCAATGGTAATATCTTCAAAGTAATCTACGATTCTTTTATGTTTCTTTGAAATGGAGGAATACAACAGGATCTTAGAAGTTTGAAGTATAAATATCCTGGATTTGAATTATGGATCAATGGACATTCACTCGGAGGAATGCTTTCGTGAGTTGCATCTTCTTATCTCGTAACCACTGGTTTGTACAAAGCAGAAGATATTAAAGTTGTGACATTTGGAAGTCCGAGACTTGGTGACTATGATTTTGCAGTTTGGTATACAAATACAGTAAGTGACAGGGACGCTTTGCTACTAACAATCTTGTTTTCAGTTCCTTTATTCCTTTCACATCATTCACCGAGCCGACTTTTTTGCGAGACAGCTCAGAATCGATCCTCACACCAACACTACAGTACTCTACCATCCGCGCACACAAATTTGGTGGGTCCACAGAACATTTACCGTTGAGCCTGTAAAAAAACCCCACAAGTTTGAGCTCAATTATCTCAACTTCTATGCAAGATATCAAAAATGTGTCAACTGACAAAACACTTCCGATATTAGGCTAAGCAATTTATCAGTTGACACAATTTTGATATCTTGTATAATAGCAAAGAAAAATTAGCTAAGAATTAAGTATAACCAGATAACATTTTTAGGTATAACAACTACATGAACGAAACCGATCAATATGAAATTTGCGAGCAAGCGGATGGAAATTATTGTAGTGACACTGTACAAGAAGGCTTATCAATGTGGGACCACATTTATTATTTCAATGTGAATATGCCTGCATGGGGAAGAGATGGATGTCCCAAGGATAGAAGTTCGTATGCTCAACAGTGAAGAACTCAATAATTATGAACGCTGAAAATATATTTAACGAATAATTTTATTGTTTATTGTTGACAATCACATAAAGATTCGGGCTTCTTCCGCCCACTTTTCTCAGGCCTTGAAAGGTCAGCTTTTAGGTCAACAGTTAAAAAAAGGTTTCACGTAAAAAAACGAAACTAGGTCACGGTGTCACGAACGGCCGCGTCGCCACGCTTTCCAGCTCATTTTGTTGACTCCGTGCGAGCTGAAATGTGTGAGCTCTCTCGGAGGACTCGTTCTCTAATTTTCTCCAAATTTTTAATTGTTAACTTATCTCTTCAGAGTTTACTGTTGTCCATGATATCTTTTATATTAATAGCGGTTTAAATTCACACTAATTTCTCCTTTTCTGATTTTTTTCAACTTGAATATTCAGTTTTTATCTCTTCCGACGGCATTCCGTACGGCAAAGCCTTTGTAACTGTTGTCTCTGTAGTCATTTTCATCTAAAAACCTCAATTCCTTTCCTTGATTTTTTTAATAAAGCAATTTTCCACTTCGAAGTTTTCTGTAAATCTGCCCTTCTGCGCTTACAGTAGGAGAGTTTCGCTCACTATGGGCTTTGGAAGAGACGCAGAGTTTTTCCAGATCTTCGCACACATTTCACTTTTTTTCTCATAATTTTCAATCATTTTCATGAATATACCTATTTTCTCACTCTATATTTTTCTCAATTGATTAATTTAGGTTTTCTAACGTTTCTTATTTACAGTGAGTGATGCAACATCAGTTAAAGGCGTGCGGAGACGTGAAAACGTCTTCACGGGCTCAACAAAATCATCGGCGATCAACCGCTGCTTCGGCGAAGAGGTCTGTTGGAGCGGGAAACTCTTTTCTCGCGACAGATGTGACCAATCTCGAGATGAACAGTAACTTTATGACGAGAAAGTTGAAGAAAAACGGGAACGGAGTGATTGGCTCGCCACTTTCTAATGGATACTTTGGAGCACAGCTTACTGCCAATAGCTTCAATTACACCCCACAAGCCAATCCCTACAGCAATCTCGATTTCCAAATGGCAATGGGTTCCGGGGATGTACCGTCTTTGATGGGAATGCCTGTTCATAAGCCTTCAATGATGCTTCAGAGCGACCCATCCATGGATTTGACACAGTTCACTGGTATTTATTACTTTCAACTGTTGAAGCGCTAAATTTAACATTTCAGAAGAGTTGCAAGCGATTCAGAACATGCCGTTTCAACCGATTTCTTCTTCTCAAGCTGCGCTTCAAGCGTTTCTTGCTGCGAACGAAGCGGCTTCGATTGGTTCATACGGATTTTCGAAGTCTCAAATGCTCCCGTCTAACAGTATGCGCGTTTCCGGAGCAAGGAAAAATCGAATTGTCGAGGTTAAAAATCAAAACGATCGCCTTTTCCTCGTTCTTAGCGATCCGCAAGCGTCCGTTTCGACTCGCCCAACTTTGGTTCCATTGACTCGGCCTCTTCAAAGTGTTGCTCAAAGCTGTTTGGACTTGACCAAGAAGCAGCCATTCTCAACCGAACCACTCTATTCTCGCAAAGTTTTCATCGGCGGTCTTCCAATTGATGTACCTGATGGTTTATTGCGAATATGTGATTCATTTGAAATCAAACGTATTTTCAGAGGAAGTTTATGTAACTTTTGGCTCTTTCGGAAAAGTACTGATTGACTGGCCACGCCGCCCTGAACACAATGGCAGAGCGAGTGACATGTACGAATCGGAAATGGGACGGCGTAACTGTGAGTACAAGAAACCGAGACTTGTAAAACCTTCATTTTCAGTGCGTTCGGTTTCTGGATACGTTTTCCTCGTTTTCACACACGAGGATTCGGTTCAAGACCTTGTTAACGCTTGCGAGTTCTATGACGGAAAGTGAGTGATGTTGAAAGAATTCACAGACAAAAAGTTGAACACTTTTTTAGGTACTATCTCCAACTCTCGTCACCAACAATGCAAGACAAAGCAGTTCAGGTCCGCCCATGGAGACTTTCGGATATAGATTACTTCTCTGAAGAAAAAGTCACCGTCGATCCACGGCGCACCGTCTTCATCGGTGGTGTTCCTCGTCCCACTCGCGCTTGTGATTTAGCTCGCAGCCTTCAGGACTACTACGGAAAAGTGTCTTATGTCGGAATCGATATAGACCCAGAGCTGAAGTACCCAAAGGGAGCTGCACGTGTCACTTTCGCCACTGCACAGTCGTTCGTTCGTGCTATCTCTGGCAGATTCGTCCAAGTGACTCATGCGGAGACTAACAAACGCGTTGAAATCAAGCCATATGTGATGGAAGATCAGTACTGCGACGAGTGCGAAGGAGATTTGTGCAAGCACAACTACGCTCCGTACTACTGTGGTGACTCGTCTTGTCTTCAATATTACTGCGAAGGATGTTGGGATCGGATGCATTATGAGATGGGTCAATCTCGCGCGGATCATCGTCCGATGGTTCGCACCGGAGATCAGACCAGAGTATGAAAAGAAAGTCATTCATATAAATAAGCTTTGTCGCTTTCAGATTCTTCCACGTCCACCACATCATCCGGCTGCTCATCACAGTCATCAACGTCCACAGTATTTGCTCCATCAAGATCAGCTCGACAACCATCACTCGTCCCGCGGCAACTCGTCGGTCATCTCGAGAATCGTCAATCGCAATTCGGCTACTATGTTGGATCATGTTCCCGGAAAGCCGTTTTCTGCAATCTCAGCCTCTTACGGATATTGAAATGTCGCTCACTCAAATTTTAAAATTCAAAACGCTGTGTAATTTATTCTTCTTCGTTTTATCTGCACCCCACCCCACACCTCAATTTTTGTGATTCTAGCTTTGGAAATTTCCGAAAATTCTGCCCAATTTTGTCTCTCTTCCTTCACAAGAAGCAGTACTATATTTTCGTGTGAATCTGAGCAATCAAAATTATTTATTTAGTCCCCCCCACACACATTATGTAAAATTAATTCTTGTCTCATCTGAAGTCCTTATGACTCCGTAGACACTATAGCATGTCTGAATTCCCCCCCCCCCCCCCCTAATAGTTTTCCATGAACCAAAGGTTTCCCCCACTCTGTCTTTGTTTTTATGTATATCCATTGCACTCTTGTTCAATTTTGTGTGCGGCTCAGTCTCATGAGCATGAGCCTCGTAGATTTATTTTTGAATTTTATTAAGTGTTTCCTTCCCCCCAAAAAGTACTCGTTTAGAGAATTAATTTAAATAGCTTGCATTTAATTGACCCGTTAAATTAATATAATTAATTGCCCCTATTCCCTCCTCTCCGCTTTTCTGAATTTTGTTGGTTTCTAATGTTTTTTTTTCGGTTCCAAAGTTTTTAAACGCACCGTCACTGATCCCAAAACGGGAAACAGTTTGTCACATAAAAAAATTTTCACCGGAAAAAACTTTTGTTTAGTTTGTCGTATTCTCTAGTTTCAGGTGTCACATTATGTTCTTCTCCACCTGTCACTCTCCTTATCATGCTACAGGTCCCGGAATGCACGGGCCTCTTTTTTTCTTTTTTTTAGTTAAGTACTGATAAGCCCAAAACTCTTTGCGATAGAACAGTAGATGTAAGCCAAGTACCGTAACCGGATATAACACAAAAATAAATCATTTAAGCTACCTATAAACTGTCCATCAGTGCCTGGTCTACAGTATGCTTATTCAGATGAATTTGTTAGATATTCAGTTCTTCCTGTGATTGCTGCCGGGCAGACACGCGAACCACAAAAGTGTCTCGAGTTCGTTTTCAAAAAAGCTACCGTATCCCCTTTAATACCAACCTTGAGCTCATGGATCTCGCTTCCTGTAACAGATATCAAAAAGTGGTCAACTGACAAAATGTTTTTGATTTTATGATGAACATTTTGTCAGTTGAACTCTTTTTTATACCTTTCTCGGAACTGAGATATATAATATATGCGCTCAAAGTTGACGGGTTGGTTGGACTTCTAATAGAATACAGTATGCTTCAAATTTCCTAACTTTTCAGTAATAACCTTCCTACAATGAAAGTATACAAACATAGAGAAGCCAATTGCTCATTTTTGTTTTCAGGTAAAATCTTTTTTTTCGGAATATGGTATTTGCTCAAATAGAATCCCACCCTGAACTTTGAGCTCAATTATCTCGGTTATTGTGAAAGATATTAAACATATGTCAACTGATAAAATATTCATCATAATATCACCTATATTTTATCAATTGACAAATTTCTGATATCTCTCGTAAGAACCGAGATAGTTAAGCTCAAATCGTACGTACAGAGTGGGCCGAGCAAATCCAGTACCCGCAAGTTTTAGATGTAACATGCGCCGGATTCACTGGTTACGACACTACAAGAAAACTGATTGTTCTCTCAATTCGTGGATCACATGGAGTTCATCAGTATTATGATTTGTGGAAAGTCGGAAATGAAAAGTAACAATTCAAAATTGGGAATTCATATAATATAGACTTCCAGCGGAACAGTACCTTTTCTGGGCGTTGGAAGAGTCACGAAGGTGTTTCATGATAATTTCGAGTCGCTTTGGTACGGTGGATTAGGAGAGGATACACAGGTGGATCGCGAGGAACGTTATATGGGATCGCGCGGTGCCGTATATGCTCGCAATACGAAACATATAGGGGCGCATCGTGCGAGCATATAGGATTCACGCGCCGACTAAAGCATACAGTACCGGTCAAAAGGTTGTAAACGCAAGGTTTTTTGAGCATAACTACTTATTGAGAGCAGATATCGAGCCAAAATTTTCACCAGATATTTCTGTAAAGGTTTGCCAAATCGTGGCCAAGTTTCATACAAAAATTTGAAAAAATAACGTTTTTTAGAGAAAAAATTGAATTTTCGAAAAAAAAATCAAATTTTGACCTAAATTTTTCAAAAAAGCATAATTTCCGAAAACCACTTTTATTCAACACAAAACATATAAAAAATAACAAATTGAATCTAATATTTTGTTGCAAAGCCACGAGAGTCAATGACAGCCTGACATCTGCGCTGCATGGAGTCGAGCAAATTGTCGATTACTGTCTGTGGGATCTTCTTCCATTCCTCTTCCAGTTGTTGGTACTTTTCGTCCACATTTTTGGCTTTTTTCCCTGCCAATCTTCTCTCCAGCTCATCCCATAGATTCTCGATCGGATTGAGGTCCGGGGAGTGGCTTGGCCAATCCATAACGCGAACTCTGCGGCTGGAGAACCAATCCTAAAATCGAAAATATTTTGAGACATCAGAATCTTTTGTACCTTGACGAATTTGGAAGTGTGTTTCGGATCGTTATCCTGTTGGAAAACGATCCCACGACCCATGGCTTTGTAATGTGGCAGCATTTTGGATTCTAGGATATCCTTGTAGACGTAGCGATCCATGATAGTTGTGATGCGATGAATCGGTCCGATGCCTTTTCCGGAAAAGACACCCCAGACCATACAGCTGCCTCCACCGTGCTTGACGGTTGGTAATTGGTATCTGGGATCATACCGAGAGCCAACTGGACGCCGCATCCATTGAATCCCGTCGCTTCCGAAAAGCATGAACTTGCTTTCGTCCAACCACAAAACCTGGTTCCAATCTTGACGAGTCCAATTGAGGTGTTGCTTCGCCCAGGCAACTCTGGCTTTTCTGTTCTTCTCCGAAATGAACGGCTTCTTAACTGGACGTCTTCCCATGATTCCAGCTGCTCTCAAACGACGTTTGACGGTCGAGGTCGATGGGGAAACCGGACTAATCAAAAATACCTCCCGTCCAATCGCAGGCGCAGTCAATCTTGGATTGCTTCTGGAGACGCGGGCGTGTTGATATCATCCAGATGAGAAGTGACACGTGGGCGTCCGATATGATACTTTACTGGTTTACATCCGTGGCTCTTCCAGCGCTTCAGAAATCTAGAAATGCATGGTTTTCCTACGTCAAACTGAGAAGCTAGATCTCCAAAAGATGCTCCATTTTGGTGTCCCCGAAAAATGGCTTTTTGCTCCTCAATGGTCAAGTTACGCTTTTTCCCAGCTCTTGGCATACCTGAAAACTAAAAGCTACTAAAAAAACATTGAAAACATTGATAAATTTTGAAAAAAAATAGGTCTGAAAAAAAGGGCGAAAACCCCGATTTTTTCGAAAAACTGAAAAATCTGCAGAATCGCGTCAGCGTGTTTGCGTACAACTCGCTGACCGTAGTCATACCTTTTGACTTGCCCCTGTAGTTACCAGAAAAAAAATCACGGAATTTGGTTGGGTATTCGTTGAGTTATGCTCGAAAAACCCTGCGTTTACAACCTTTTGACCGGTACTGTATAAGATCCACGCCGCCGCGCAGCAATTCCTCCCCTCCCCCAGGTCCTAATATTCTCTGTGAACTGAAAATAGTGTTTACCATTAAAAATTTATTGAAAATTAATAAAAAGGACAAAAAAAAAATGAAGTGAAAAGAACATAAAAAAAAGAAAAAAGAAAAAAAATTAACATGTTTGTCTCCTGGCTCCTTGGACTCGATATTTTCGTCGCATTTCTCCCTCTCTATATCCATTAGACGACAGTCCAATCGAGAAGTTGCTCTTGGTTGTTTTTTTTCTGAAAAACTGAATATATTTTGAAAATTTTTGATAGTTTTACTTATTCACACCGAAAAATTTGTCAAGCCTAGTACTTAGAAAACGAAGCTGCTTTTGCAAATTCGTATACATGATTTATTGAGAGAGCTGAATTTCGTGTGAAGCGATACCTCTAGCAAATCTTGGCACGTTTTTCATCATGTTTCGAAAGCTCCGAAAAACTGGAGTCATAGACACAAGAGTAGAATGCTCCTTACAAGTTCAGTGAAAACAATTTCGCAGGTGTTCTTTTATCGAATAATTTTCGAGCGTTTCAAACACAAAATTCGCTAACCTTTTCGTTTTTCTGTCGGTGCTGTTTCTTTCACTTGTCGTGTGGCCAGTGGAGACGGTGAAGGGTTTAGTTGTCACCGAATTCCGAGCTCCGCTTCTAAAAAAATAAAGTCAGTGAGAAACTGAATGTCATGCATGTTTCTTACCTGTAGCTATCCGCCGAAAACTTTTGGTTTTCAGCTTTAGGTAGAAATGTGAGGCGTTGGAATCCATCGGTGGGCCTAAAATAATTATTTCTTTAGGAATTTATGTATAGAAACCCGAGGAAAACGGCTAGAAACGATGAAAATGAGTTCGCAAGTGAAAAATTTGTAAAGAAAACCTGTGAAATCGTGAAAAATTAAAGAAAATCGAACAAAAATAGGCAAAAATATCTGCAAATTCATCGAAAATCTGAGTGTAGATTTACGGTAAACAACGCGCGATGCGGGATGTCGGAGCGTCGTTGTGTACTTTTTCAGCGGAATTACCAAATTAAATGGGCAAAAAAATCCGATTCATGTGGAAATATAGAATATTGTGATGTAAAATAAGCAGACAGAGCATAAGGGATTTTATGGTAACATAAAATCCGGATTTTGACAGGTTTTTTTGGAGTAAACGTCGCAACACAGCCTGCAGAAAATGTTGAACTTTTCAAAGACAAAATTCCCATCAAGTTTAATGGAATTCCAAGCCTAAAATCCAGCACCTGTATATGTTTTCCGATCTGTCTTGGTTAACTACTTTTCACCGATAACACTATTTTTCGATAGTCAACAGTCATAAATACAATTCTTTGAGAACCAAAAAATTTATCCTGAGAATATCAAGAGAAGAGTTTCAAGCTATTATTTCTGCAAAAAACATTTACATGTTCTGTAAATGCTATCAGGTTTCCGTGAAGACACATAATAGAATGATCCACCCCTTCCCCTTTAACTTTCAGCTAATTTATCTGGGTTCCTGTGAAAGATATCAAAAAGTTGTTAACTGACAGCATGTTTTTGATATTATAATAAACATTTTGTCAGTTGATCATTTTCTGATATCTTTTACAGGAAATGAGATATATGGGATCGAAGTTTACAGTTCTCGAGCACTCGATTAGAATGTTGAGGGAATATGGAACCTATATGCGAGCACGGACTGGGCATATGCTTTCCCTGCTTACTCGACGCCCACCACCACCGACCAGCAACCACCAACCCATATAGCGGGCATAACGAACGCTATATGCGCGCATTCCCAGTATGGGCCACAATGCGCCCATATAGTGTTCTGCGCGATCCACCTGTGTATGCATAACTTGATAAGGAAATATCCTGATTTTGAAATCTGGGTAAGAAAATGATCGAAATTTAGGAATTCAGAATTTAAGGAGATTTCTGAAAAAAATTAACGAGACACACTGCGTCTCTAACCTTCCAAACTTTAAACAACTGTTTCTCGGCTCCCAGCCGGAATAGGAAAATGATATTTAGACAGATTTCTAGGAAATTTTTAGCTTCACACTTTCAGGTTAATCAAAATAATAAATTTCTGAAATATCGTTTTTTTTCGAAATTGCAAAATTCCTGTTTCTCAAATAACGTTTCTAGACATTCTAGGATATTTTTTCTAAAAATAACAAAACTCAGAATCCCAGGATTCGTTTTTCAGGTCACCGGCTATTCTATGGGAGCATCCTTGGCTCTAATCACTTCTGCCTACATTGCTCAAACCGGAATGAGCAATCCCCAAAACATGAAAGTGGTCCTGTTAGGATGCCCAAGATGTACAGACTATGACTTTGCAATGTGGCACAGTATAAATGTAAGCTGACACTAGTGCAGAGTGCACTTTCTCCATAGAGCGTACTTTGCAGTTTCCCTACTCCTACCATATCATCCACGCACATGATTATGCTCCAAGAGTCCCATTTTTTGATAACATTGATAACATTTCGCTTTATCACCCGAGAACTGAAATTTGGTACAACAACGAAATGCGGGAAGGCGACTCTTTCGTCATTTGCGAGCAAACCGATCAACCATTCTGCAGGTGTGTGTTCGCTTATCATTTTTTTTTGGACAATTTATACAACTTTTCCAGCAGCAAAATACAAAATCTTTCGACTCCAGACCACATGCACTACTTTAACATTGATATTGTAAGATGGTCACTTAGTGGATGTCCAAAGAATCGAGAAGACTTCAAACCGATATTTGGAACACATCAAAGAATTCATATTGAGGATTATGAATTTGAAAACAGTAGCCCAGTTTCTTATCTATTAGCCAGTGTTGTAATTGTAGTTGTTGTCAATTATTTGTGAACAAAAATAAAAAATTTATTGAAGTCAAACGCCTTTGTAGAAGTGGCTCTGGTGGCGCACAATCACCCAGACCGAAAGAAATCCAGAAAGTGAGAAACGATTTCTCGAAAAATCTACTACAATCTAGGGAAACTTAGAAAGTGAGGAAGATTCTAGGAGATCTAGGAGATTCTAGGAAATTCTAGGAAATCTAGGAGATTCTAGGAGAATTCAAAAGACACATTCTCACCTTCAGGACACTCTAGAACCAGCTAAACCATTGACATACCGAAATTCGCTATGAATTCCGGTTCGCCATAGCCGACGGAGCTCCAGATAAGAGTCAAGAATCCAGAAAGTAAAATATGATTTCTCAAAGAATCTACTAAAATCTAGAGAAACATAGATGAAAAAAATTGATCAAAGAAGATTATTTTTCTGTATCTCAAGATCCAGAAGTTTTATAAATAAACACTCACTTTTCAGGCCACCAATAAAAAAGTTTCATTAATATTGACAGTTTATCAGACAGAAAATTTCAAAAAAAATCAATTTGCCGCATTTTCCTTCTCAATATCCTTCAATTTCTTCTTCTTCTCTGCTTTCTTCCTCTCCTGAATCTCCTGCAAAGCTACAACCAACTTATCAGCATCTATCATTCTTCCCGGATATCCAGTATTATTCACAACCACTTGTTGCTGTTGTCTTTTCAATTCCGCTTCTTTTTTCCCCTGCTCCTCTTCTTCTTTTTCTTGACGCTTCTTCTCGGCAGCTCCTTTTCTAGAAATCAAATATTATTACAGTAAACTACCTCAAGACTTCTTTCGACTCACAAAATATCATCCTGTTGCTGTTTCATCTCCCACGGATCCTTCTCCGGTCCATCCCGTCTCGGATTATTATAACAGTTGCTCAAAAGATGCTCCCTCCAATTCTCCTCATTATCCTCCACAGCAATCGTGCATAATGGACACCATTGTGCTCCAGGAGGCGGACGTCGACCTCTACACATTGGATGACTGGCTCCTCTCTTTTGATCTTCCTTCTCGATAGCCAATCCACAATCGTTGCAAGCTTCCATGGTGTCTTGAAGGAATTCGCAACGATATATTAGATGATCAGTTAGTTGGGAAACCTGCACATAAAACTTTTAAACGGGAAACTGTAGTTTGAAAACCTAACCATAGTCACCTTCATACAGTACTTGCAGCTGGTCATCACTTTACAATATCTCGCATAATGCTTCTCCATGCCACCTGGTTTTCCGAGCCCAGCTTCGGTGAGCTGACAGTGGGGGCATCTTCTAGAAAAAAGATTGGGTGGGGGACCAAAAAAAGTAATAAGACGTACCCAACATAAGTTGGCATTTTGTAAGGATCATCTTGAACTGTAGAACCACCAGCTAATGGAGAATCCACTGGGATTGCTTCAGGGACATGTCCGATGGTGGAGAGACGCTGGTTTTTTCGTGTTGCTTTTGGCTATAAATAATTGAAGTACAGGAATCTAAATTGATGTGCCCTAAAAAACCTTCCGGATATTTTCAAAAAATTTATTTCGAACGTTCAAACACCTAAACTGGGCTCAGTGCCTAGTAAAACATTTTAGCACGGCAGCCTAACTTTTTCAAGTTGAGTTTTGTAGGCCACCAACTATTATGGCTTACATTTAGAAATGATCTGATATTCACTTTGTGGGGTTTAAGATCATTTTAGAATGGTGGCCTAACTTTCTCAAGTTGAGCTTTCTAGGTCACCATGCCAAATGGACTAGACATCATCTAGTATTAATTTGGAGACTTTTCTTGTCATTTAAACGCCATGGCCTAGATAAATAGAATTGTTAGGCCACCATGTTAAGATGGCCTAGAAAAATCAACTTGAAAAAGTTAGGACATCGTGCTAAATGGTCTTGAAAATACATCGGGTGCATGTTGGACCAACTCTAGACCATCTACTACTGTGGCCTAGAACAGGTCGCGTTGAGAAAGTTAGGCCACTATTCCTCGCCTGAAACCACACTGACCCCGAAGATGATATTTTTCGTTTATTACTAAACATCAAAAATCTACCGTATCTCGAACAAGGTATATTTGTTTTTGTACTCTGCTACTTGTAACTATTTGTATCGCTTTTTATTTCTTTTTTCAATTTTTATTGCTTATTTTTATTAGGATGCATTCATATAAAACCGATTTTGATCGCTTCACTATCAACAATACCATACCCACACAAACCTTCCTACTCTCCGGTTCCGATGGTATAACCCTTCTCTCCGCGGACCTTGAGCTCGCTCTCGATGCCATTCTCCCATCCCCATTATCATTATTTCCTCGTCTAACACTCTGCCGACTTTCCGATCTTTTTGGTGTCTCTGCTCTCTTCCTCGGCTTCATAGGTGTCATCGGTTTCCAGTCGTCAGTGGGCATCGGATTCTTATCAGTAGTCCATTTGGAGTTCACCCCAAATGCTTTCATCGCTCCATCCTCCATCATTAAATCTGAGTAGGCATTTCGAATGGCATCTGACTTCACTCTCTCCATATCCTTGGCAATTGATTCTACTTGTCTCGTATCTCCTCGAACCACTGCATCACTTCGTTTGTGACTCAGATCGACGAGTTGTTTCTCGGCTTTTGACAAGTCATCACATGCCGATTGACACAAATGAGCCTTGACTGGCTCATCCTTGTCTCGATGCTCCAGTGACATCACTCGGAGATTGTTTCGAAGAGTTCGGACAGATGCCAAAGGATCAACACCAAGGTCAGAGCTTCGCTCATTGTATCCTTGCATTTGGTACTCATTTTTGGGTCTGTGTGAGCGGGGAATTGTTTCAAGAATTTAACAAATCAAAAACTCACAATCCATAATCCCCAATTTCCTTCTTAACTTTCTCCTTTTCTTGATCTACCGGTTTGAATCGCCCGTTCCTCGAACTTGCTCGAATTCCCATTCCAGCAGCATTCCTTCTTTCTTTATATTCATCATATTCCAAATCAAAATTTCGAGAGGAAGATGACATGAAGAACCAAGAACCAAAGAGAGAAAAGAAAAACGTAATAACAAAAAATAGGGAAAACCACAAGACTAAAAAGAAGAAGAAAAGGATCTCGATGTTTCAAAAGCGATGAATAATTAATGCTGCTATTGTCATATGTTGCTATGGGGGTTAGTTGATGAATAATAGATAATTTTGAAAAGAAACATATAAAAATAAAAAGAGCCAGAAGCGTATAAATAAGAGCTGATCAAATCAAGCATCAACTGATTGCATGTAATTTTTGTTGTTTAGATTCCATAGATTGGCCCATTCTGTACATGTATTGAGCTCAATTATCTCGGTTCCTATAAGAGATAGGAAAAAATTGTCAACTAACAA